>NW_026728200.1:15000-157500 GCF_030684315.1 Stegostoma tigrinum | reverse complement strand
AACCTAACGCACTGTAAGCCCTCTTAACAGCACCATCAACCTGGGTGGCAACTTTCAGGGATCTATGTACATAGACACCAAGATCCCTCTGCACATCCACACTGCCCAGAATCTTTTCATTGACCCAGTATTCTGCCTTCCTATTATTCTTCCCAAAGTGAATCACCTCACATTTATCCGCATTGAACTCCATTTGCCGCCTTTCAACCCAATTCTGCCGTTTATCCAAGTCTCCCTGCAACCTGCGACGTTCTTCCACACTGCCCACCACTCCACCAACTTCAGTGTCACCTGCAAACTGAGTAATCCATCCACCTGTGCCTGCATCCAAATCATTTATAAAAATGACAAACAGCAGTGGTCCCAAAACAAATCCTTGTGCACACCACGAGCGAATTGACTCCAGGCTGAATATTTTCCATCAACCACCACTAGTTGCCTTCTTACAGAAAGCCAGTTTCTCATCCAAACTGCTAAATGTCCCTCAATCCCATGCGTCCATATTTGCTCCAATAGCCGACCACGTGGAACCTTATCAAAGGCTTTCCTGAAGACCGTGTACACCACGTCAATGGCCCTTCCCTTGGTCACCTTCTGAAAACTCAGTGAGGTTTGTGAGACACGACCTGCCCTTGATGAATCCATGTTGACGATCTCCAATCAAATTGGTGCGTGCTTGATGTTTATAAATCCGATCTCTTCTCATCCTTTCCAAAACTTTTCCGACAACAGACGTAAGGCTCACTGGTCTATAATCACCTGGGTCATCTCTCCTGCCCTTCTTGAACAAGGGCACAACATTTGCAGCCCTCCAGCCCTCTGGTACTAAATCTGTAGAAAATGAGGACTCAAAGATCAAGGCCAAAGATCAAGAGGATAGGAGATGGTGGTGGGGCTTGATGTGGGAGGAGGGGATAGGAGAGAGAAAAGACAGGTTCGGGAGGCGGGGATGAGCTGGGCTGGTTTTGGGATGCAGTTGTGGGGAGGGGTGATTTTGAAGCTTGTGAAGTCCACATTGATAGCATTGGGCTGCAGGGTTCCCAAGCAGAATATGAGGTGCCCTTCCTGCAACCTTCGGGTGGCATCATTGTGGCACTGCGGGAGGCCCAGGATGGACATGTCATCTGAGGACTGCGAGGGGGAGTTGTTTAGTGTGAAGTGAGCATAGGTGATGTGCAAAGCGGTCCCCAAGCCTCCGCTTGGTTTCCGTGATGTTGAGGAGGCCACAATGGGAACAGTGGATGCAGCTACCACATTAGTGGCGCCGATACAGTCATCAATGTAATGGAGGAAGAGGTGGGGTTTAGGGCCAGTGTAGGTATGGAAGAGGGATCGTTCCATGTAACCTACAAAGAGGCAGGCATAGCTTGGGCCCATGTGGATACCCTGGCCACCCACTTTGTCTGGAGGAGGTGGGAGGATTTGAAAGAGAAGTTTTAGTTTTCAAGGACCACAACTCCACCCCCCCGCCCGTCCCCCCACCTCCCGCAGTGGTCGAAAACACCCTCGACCGGGTCACCCGCATTTCCCACAACTCACCCCTCACACCCGCTCCCCATAAAACAACCAAAACAGAGTCCTCTTTGCCCTCACGTACCACCCCACCAACCTTCGGATTCAATGCATCATCGCCGACACTTCTGCCATCTGCACTCTGACCCCACCACCAAAGACATTTTTTCCCTCCCCACCCTTAGGTGACTCCCTTATGCACTCCACACTCCCCCCCAGCACCCCGTACACGCGGCACTTGTTCCTGCAACTGCAGGAAGTGCTTCACCTGTCTCGATACCTCACCCCTCACCCCCATCCCAGGCCCCAAGAAGAAATTTCACATCAAGCAGATGTTCACCTGCACATCTGCTAATGTGATATACTGTATTCGCTGTTCCCATTATGGCCCTCTCTACATCGGGGAAACCAAGCGGAGGCTTCGGGACCTTTGCAAGTCACCGATGCATGAAAGAGCTGCACCTACCAGTCGCGAACCATGTCAACTCTCCCTCCCAATCCTCAGATTATATGTCCATCCTGGGTCTCCTGCAGTGCCACCTGAAGATTGCAGGAGCAGCGCCTCATATTCCGCTTGGGAACCCCGCAGCTCAGTGGTATCAATGTGGACTTCACAAGCTTCAAAATCTCCCCTCCTGCTCCCGCAACCCAAAACCAACCCACCTATTCCATCCTGCCACCTCAAGCCCCACCCCCACCTCCTACCGACCAACCTCTTCCCACCCCCTTGACCTGTTCGTCCTATCTGGACTGCCCTGTCTGCTCCCTAACTTCCCACCTGCACTCCATCCCTGCCTCTTTGACCTGTCTGTCTCCTGTCCACCTATCTTTTCCTTTATCCAACTTCTATCCGCCTCCCGCTCTCTCCCTATTTATTTCCGAACCCCCTCTCCCTCCCCCATTTCTGAAGAAGTGTCTAGGCCTGAAACGTCAGCCTTCCTGTTGCTCTGATGCTGCTTGGCCGGCTGTTTTCATCCAGCTCTGCACCTTGTTACCTCAGAAAGAAAATCTCAGTGGCCCTGACCAGTTTTTCAATTCCTCTCACAAGGGAAGTACCAGAGGGTTGGAGAACAGAATGTGGTTTGACTTATCAAGATAAATGCAAAACTATTCAATTCCAGTGGAGGTTTGAGATGCAGTGTTGATGTTTGTTCTATGTAGTCGCCTGGCCTTAACTTGTCCTGTGGTGAGATGTAATTTGAGGGGGATGCTGTGCTTTTTTTTTCTCGTTTTGGTACGGTATGTGTTACTTTACCTTGTCAGCCTATTTTATAGAGTCATAGTCGTACAGCGTGGAAATGGGCCCTTAAGTCCAACATAATCCCAAACTAAACTAGTCCCAACTGCCTCTTCCTGGCCCATATCCCTCCAGCCTTGTCCTATTTATAAACGTCGATCAGGTCACCTTTCATCCCCCTTTGCTCCAGTGAAAAAAGTTCCAGCTGACCCAACCTTCCTTTATCACTGAAACCTTCCATGCTCAGCAACGATCTGGTAAATTTCTTCTGTGCCCACTCTTACTTAAAAATATCCTTCCTATAATAGGGCAACTGTAAATTTGTACTGTAGAAATCTTCAAGACTAGAAAAACATAAAAGCAAACAAACCAGGAAATGAAGGGATCAAATTGTAGTTCAGGAAGTGGAAAAATGGAAGTGGCTTGAGTGCAGCATGTTCTGGACTAACATGCACTGTAGTTCTGAAAGGGCATTGCACCGGTGTGAGTGGAAAGTTGGAGATGAAATAGTGACTTGAATCTTCATATACGCTTTCTGTCCAATTGATGTTGGAAACTCCTTCATGTTTCTAATGACGAATCCCAGGGATCGCTGCTGTTGTCTAGCTGATAGCCAGCCTTCAAACTGTTTCAAAGAGGAAAAGAACAAAGAAAATTACAGCACAGGAACAGGCCCTTTGGCCCTCCAAGCTTGCGCCGTTCCAGATCCTTTACGTAAACCTGTCGCCTATTTTCCAAGCATCTGTTCCCTTTGCTCCCTGCCCATTCACGTTTCTGTCTCGATACATCTTAAATGACGCTATTGTGCCCGCCTCGAACGCCTGCGTTGACAACGCGTTTCAGGCACCCACGACTCTCTGCATAAAGAACTTTCCACTCATATGCCTTAAACTTTTCCCCTCTCACCTTGAAATTGTGACGTCTAGTAATTGAGTCCCCCCACTCTGAGATAGAAAGCTTCTTGCTATCCACCCTGTCTATACCTCTCATGATTTTGTCGACATCAATCGGGTCCCCCCCTTCAATCTCCGTCTTTCTCATGTAAATAATCCCAATCTACTCAACCTCTGTTCATAGCTAGTGCCCTCCATACCAGGTAACATCCTGGTGAACCTCCTCTGCACCATCTCCAAAGCATTCACGTCCTATTGGTAATGTGGCGACCAGAACTGTACGCCATATTCCAAATGTGAACCCAAGTCCTATAAAACTGCAACATGACATGCCAACTCTTATACTTGATACCCTGTCTGATGAATGAAAGCATGCCGTATGCCTTCTTGACCACTCTATTGACTTGCGTTGCCACCGTCTGGGTGCAATGGACCTGAACACCCAGATCTCTCTGTGCATCCATTTTCCCCAGGGCTTTTCCATTTCCCGTACAGTTCGCTCTTGAATTGGATCTTCCAAAATGCATCACCTCGCATTTGCCTGGATTGAACTCCATCTGCCATTTCTCCACCTAACTCTCCAATCTGTCTATATTCTGCATTCTCCAACAGTCCCCTTCGCTATCCGCTACTATCTGTTTCGCATCGGTTTTGCACAAAACTAGATTTCTGTTCTATTTTTGCAAGTGAATTGTTTCAAATTAGTTGCTGTTCTTTGTAAATCACAATCATGAATGCACATCCAAGCAGTGGGGAGAGGGGGAGAATGGATTTTTTGACGTCATGAAGTCTGAGATTTGTTATAATCCGCAAATATTGTCATTATAATTTTTAAAATTCACGAGCATGTCATTGATGTTGCTTTCTTGGGCTGCATTTGCTATCCATCCAGAATTGCTGTTGAGAAGGTTGTGGAGAATTGGCCTGTTGAATAGCTGCAATGCACGTGGTATGAATATATCAATGAAATACTGAGGACAGGAGATGAATTGCTTTTACTCAGTGGAAATGAAGTAACAGTCATACAGTTCCAGATCAGGATTCTGCTGATTTTGACAGGGAACATGCAGATTCTGGAGCTGCTGTTTAAATATTTTTGGGTGGTAGGGTTCACACAATTATCAGGTACTGTGGAAGGAGTTTGATGAATTGGTGCATTGTCTCGTTGTAACTCCCCATCTCAAACAACAGTTCATTCTCGATCCATTGTTAATTGTAAATTTTCAGTTCGACCGAAAGGAAAAACAGTATCGAGGGATATGGACCAAAGGCAATATGGAGGTAGGCCGCAATTAAGTTATAATCTCATTGGATGGTAGAAAGTGTTTGAAGGGTTGAATGGCCTACCTGTTTTCCTATATCCTTACGTAAGAAGGGGGATCCATCAGTGGGATGATTTGACTGCATTGCTGTCATTTATCGATCGTGTTGTCGGAGTCGCACTCGTTCAGCTGAGTGAAGAGTATTTCATTGACACCCGGATTTGGAGTTTCTCGGCAGTGGACAACAGATGTTGAGAAGTCCAAAGTGAGTTACTTGCTGTAGAATCTATTGTCTCTGATCTACGGTTCCACTCACATTGATTAAAATAGATCCAAGAACACTTCAGCAGAGGAACAGGCCCTTTGGCATGCAATGTTGTGCTAAACATGATGCCAAATTTAGCTAAACCCTTCTGAATGTCCTTGATTCATATCCCTACATTCCTTGTATATTCATGTACGTATATAAAAGTGTCTTAAACGGCCCTATTGTATCTGCTTCCACAGCCACCCCGGCAGTGCTTTTCAGACTCCTACCACTCTCTGTATATAAGAATTGTCTCTGACATCTCCTTTGAACTTTCCCCCTCTCACCTAAAATACATGCCCCCAGTTTTAGACATTTCACATCTGGGAGAAGGGTTACAGTCAGAATCTGTCTATGCATGTCACAAATTTGTAAACCTCTATCAAGTCTTCCCTCAACCTCTGCCACTGCAGAGAAAACAGTCTGAGTCTTTCCAGCCTCCCCTTTCTAGCTCAAGCCCTCAAATCCAGGCAACCTCTTTTGCACCCTGTTCAAAACCTCCACGTCCTTCCTGTAACATGACGACCAGAATTGGATACAATTCTTAAGAGTGCAATACTTAAGGCCTAACCAAAGTGTTCTAAAGCTGGAACATGACATCCTGATTCTTGTGCTCGATTCCCGAACTAATAAAGGCAAGCATGCCATGCGTCTTCTTTGCCACTCTATCAACTTGTGTGGCCCCTTTCGGGGAGCGATGAACTGAATCCCAAGATCCCTGTATACACAAATGCTGCTCAGGGTCCTGCCATTAACTGTATATTTTTCCTTAACATTTAATTTCCCAAAGTGGAGCACTTCACACTGAATGGATTAAAATTCACTTGCCATTTCTGCAACAGATCTGTATCCTTCTGTATCCTTTTATGACTTTCTACCCTAACTACCACTCTACCAATCATTCTATCGTCGAAAAACTTACTAACCCATCCATCTATCTTGTCACCTCAGTCATTTTATATATATACCACAACAGCAGAGGTCCCCGTACAGATCCCTGCAGAACACAATAGTCCTGGATCTGCAGCCTAAAAAGCACGTTTCCACCACCACCCTCTGCCTTCTCTGGGCAAGCCAGTTGTGAATCCAAGCAGCTAAGTGACCACGGACCCCATGGATCTTAATCTTCTGGATGATCCTACGGTGAAGCACCTTGTTGAAAGCCTTGCTAACATCCATGTCAACAATATCCACCACTCTACCTTCAATGATCACATTAGTTACCTCCTCAAAAAATTCAGTCAAGTTAGTAAGACATGACCTGCCCTGCACAAAGCCATGCTGACTGTCCCTAATTGGGCAATGCTGTTCCAAATACAGATAAATACAATCCCTCAGAATTCTCTCCAATAGCTTCCCAATGAACGATGAGAGACTCTCTAGTCTATAGTTTCCTGGATTGACCCTATTTACCTTCTTGAACAGAAGAAGAACATTTAGCAACTTGCTCGTCCTCCAGTACCCCTCCAGTGGCTACCAAGGATACAAAGATATTGCTGAATGCCCCGACAATCTCCTCTCTCACCTCGCTCAAAATCCTTGAATAGATACCATTGGGTCCTGAGGACTTATCCACCTTAATGCTCTTTCTTGATCTCAAAATGCTGTTGTCATATGAGCATGCTCCACACAAATCCCACTATCCTCCACACCCTTCGCCTGAGTGAATAGTGATGCACAGTACTCATTTCGGATCTTGCCCATATCCTCTGCTTCCGTACACAAGTTCCCTCCTTTATCCTGAATGGTCCTACTTTCTCACTATTTATCCCCTTGTTTTTGATGTATGCATAGAATGCCTTGGGATTTCCTTTAACCCTCCTTGCCAAGGTCATTTCATCACCCTTTCTTTTTCTGCTTTCTTTATGTCGGCCCTGTTCGATTTTAGCTTCCTAAACCTGACATATTTCTGTTTTTTGCCCATTTGACTAACTTCACAACCTCCCCAATTATCCAAGGGTCTTTTACCTTGCCATCCTTGTCCTTCCTCCTTCCTGATCCTAAACTCATAAGCAGGCCTTTAAACAATTCCCATATGGCAAATGTGACAGCTCCTCCCAATTAACACTCCCCGGCTCCTACCTAAAATTGATATAATTTACTCTCCCCCAAGGTCCTGACTTATCCTTCTTCATAGCAATCTTAAAATTTAAGGAGTTGTGATCACTATTTCCAACATGCTTTCCCATCCTTCTCACCAGTTACCTGACCAGGACAAAGTCCAGTATGGCCCATCTTCTATCCACATACTGTGTCAAGAAACTCTCTTGGATAGACTTAACAAATTCAGCCTCATTTAAACTCATGTTGTAAGGGAGTCCCAGTCAATACCGTGGAGGTTAAATTCACTGACTGTGACAACTCTGAGTTATTGCATCGTTTCAAAAGCCACCTACATATTTGTTCCTCAGTGTGTCAGTGGCAACAGGGGAGCAGGCTATTAGTTTAATCTGATCAGAGTGATTGTGTCTATCTTATTTTTGAACGCGACCTCTATTGCCTCAGTGGGCAAGCCCTCCAGAATGTCCTTTCGAGGTACAGATGTAACATTTCCCACAGGTTAGGAGAGCACCTCCTTCTTTTACCTTCCCCTCTATCTTGTCGAAAACAATGAAACCCTGGAACATTGAGCAACCAGTCCGGTCTCTGTCTCAACCAAACCCATGTAATGGCCTCAACATCAGAGTCCCATGTACGGATCCAGGCTCTAAGCTCATTTGCCTTACCTGTAATACTCCTTGCAGTGAAATAAACATATTTCAGCTTGTTTGTGCCATCATGTTCATGTACCTGTGTCTGACTGCCATTCTTTTCTGATTTATTGGTCCTAACATGTACCTGCCATCAATTCATCTACTTGCTGACCAGCTGCTCTCGTTTCCAGCTGCCTGCCAGCCTTTAAATCATCCCAAGTAGCACTAGCAAACCTCCGTGTGAAGATATTTGTTCCCGTTCAGTTCAGGTGCAACCCATCCCTCTTACACAGGTCACCCCTTGCCGAAGAAGTGGACCCAGTTATCCATGAACTTGAAACCCTGGCCCCTGTACCAGCTCCTTAACCATGCATTCATCTCACCTATCTTTCTATAATTTAGCTCACGAACATGTGGCTCTGGTAGTAACCCAGTAACTATTACCCTCTAGGTCCTGCCTTTCAGCCTCTTTGCTAACTCCTTGTACACAGTCCACAGGATCACATCCCTCTTTCTTCCTACGTCATTGGTACCAATGTGGACAATGGCGTCTGGCTGCTCACCCTCCCCCTTAAGAATTTGTTGCAACCACTCAGAGATGTCCTTGACCTTTGCACCAGGGAAGCAACACACAGCCCTGCTGTCTCAAATGTGGCGACAGACACCATGCCCCCAACGAATGAGCCTCCAACCACAATCACTCACTTGGATTTGCCTGACCCTGTTCCACAGCAGGGCGGTTTGTACCACGGACCTGGCTACTGCTGATTAGATAACTGACCCAGTTTAGTTTTAGATCAGTGTTAACCTTGATGAAGTGGATAGCCAAGCACCTCAGTAGTCTACAATACAGGAGAATTAAATTCTTAAGCTCACGGATTCTGTGACAGTCAAAGAGAAGCAGTGAATTTTTCTGACCTCATTTCCAACACCTGGCCCATAGCCCTGCATGGCTTGGATAGCACTTGTACATTTAAAAATAAATGTAAGGATGATGTTCAGGTAAGGACATGGAATTTTGTGATATGGTCATATTCTCTCTTGTTGGAGCTGATTGCTGCTTAGCACTTGTGTGGTGCAAATGTTACTTATCATTTATCAGGCCCAGCCTGATCGTTGTCCAAGTCTCACTGTATTTTCTCATTGTTGATTTCACTGTTGGAAAAGTCATGAATTCTGCTGGACACCTGGACAATATTCAATGAACATTCATGTCTCCAATTTGGTTCAAATGAAGACATGACTTCAACCAGTGCAGGTATCCAGTGAATGCCACTGACTCAATTTTCTATTCCTCTGCTGAACACCACATTCAATCAGAAGTTGCCTTGGTGGAAATGACAGATAGCACTTTCCTTCCTTTTCAAGCTCAGGATCTCTGATCATATTTGTGGTAACTCCTGAATGAGGTTACGAGAAGTGTGGCATGACGAAAAGTAAACTGAACCTTAGTGTGCAGCTGTTTGACAGCACTGTCATCCAGATGTTGCATTACTTTGCTGATGATTGAGAATACATTGAGGCCATAATTGGTCAGCACAATTTGTCTGACTATTACATGAAAGGTCATCTTTCTCTGAAATATGAGTGTCGCAAGTGTTTAAAAATGTACTGGAAAACATTTACTGTTGGTGTGCTGACCTTGGGGCACATTGTTCCAATACAGTTTGTGGGATGCTGCCAGGTGCCATGGCATTTGCAGTATCCAGAACATTCAGTCTTGCCATTGCATGAAATAATTTGAATTGCGTGTAACTTAAGATCTGTGATGCCTCCTCAGGATGAGGGCAAGAAGATCATCCAGACTGATGCGATGAATGGTTTCATCTGCCTCTTCACCTTTTGTTCGTAACATCTTGTAATAACTGCCATGTAGCCTGATGAGAAACTAAAGCTCATCTTGATTCATTTGCATTCGAAGGTGCCTATTTTTCCCAAACAAAAGGACCCATCACTGAGCGGGAAGTATGGAGAATGTTATAGACATCAGTGGTGAGATAATGCTGGATCTTGACCAGAAAACCATTGTTGTGTTGGTGAAATTCAAACAAAAATCTATATGATGTAAACTTTATTCTCAGCTAATCCCTTTGTCAAATGACAGATTCTGATGTCGGTAACTGGAAAGCCTCCATTGTTGGAGGACGAGAAGCCGTATCCAATTGAAGCAGCACAGGCTTCTGCGATGACTGTGGAAACCACTGCTTAGGCCTTGCTTCAAGCATTGTCAAGGAATGATATTGACTACGCAACACGGATTGCGAGGTGGCTAACGATGCAACAGAACTATGGTGGTGGATTTCACTCGATGCAGGTAAATGCTTGAGATCACAACAACAGGCATTCAGATATTTCCATTGATCATGTTACTAACTGGTGGTTGTTGCAGTTTGCAATCAAACTGGACACTGCATTTTCATCTGCAGGTTTGGTGCATTGGCACAAATTCCAGTTCTTCAGTGGTGTTAATCCTTGGTTAAATTCTTACATGCACTTTGCCTGTGCATCACTTTTCCTTTTGGCATTGTCCTTGAAAAGTACCTGTTTCTGTAAACCTTCACTTACTTGTCACAGGATTATTGAGGGACAGCATAATAGAGTGCTATGGCAATGGAACAGACCCTTCAGCAAATTGTATGTGCCCTCACAAGATGCAAGTCCCGAACTATTCTCATCACATTTCCCAGCTCTCGACCCAGAGCCTTGTATGCCTTGGCATCGCAAATGCCCAATCACAGACTTGTTAAATGTTATCATGCTTTCTGCCTCTACCACCCACACAGTCGGTGCGTTCCACATTCTCACCACAGTTTGGGTGCAAAAACAAGTAAGTTTCCTCAAGAGATAGTAGGAACTTGCCAATGCTGGAGAATCTGAGAGAACAAGGTGTCGAACTGGATGAACACAGCGGGCCGAGCAGCATCAGAGAAGCAAGAAAGCTGACGTTTCAGATCGAGACCCATCTTCAAAAATGGGGGAGGAGAAGGGGATTCTGTAAAAAATAGGGAGAAGTGCGGAGGCAGATAGAAGATGGATAAAAGAGAAGATAGGTGAACTGTCCCGTGCTGTCCACTCACTGTCCCCTGCTCCAGAATCAGAGAATTCTACAGAATTGAACAGGCACTTCATTCCATTGTGTCTGTAACCACTGAAGCCACACTAAGTTGACATTCGGCTCATGTTCTAGCAATAGGCCCATTGCCTTGAATGTTATTTCATTTTAAGTGCTGTACCAACCCTTTTTCTTTAATGTGAAAAGATTATCCACCTCACCTGAAGTCCCAGACAATGAATTCCAACCCCCCAGCACCTTCTGGGTGTCTTTTCTTTCCTGAAATTCCTTCTGAGCTTTTAGCTTAAATGTATGTATCTCTTCCTCTACCACCACCGCCCCCCGACCGACCCCATTATGGACCTTCTTTTTACCTCGCCCCTACCCATATTAATCTAAACAATTTTTTCAGGACCTCCTTCAACCTTCTCTACTCGAAAGAAAACAAGCCAACCTTATCCAGATAAAACAGTGATGCTAGATACAATGGGAACTGCAGATGCTGGAGAATCCAAGAGAACAAAGTGTGGAGCTGGCTGAACACAACAGGCCAAGCAGCATCTCGGGAGCACAAAAGCTGATGTTTCAGGCCTAGACCTTTAATCAGAGATCGGCAACAGTGATGCTGCCTGGCCTGCAGTGTTCCTCCAGCTCCACACTGTGTGGTCTCAGACTCCAGCATTAGCAGTTATTGCTAACGCAAACTTATCCAGATTCTCCATCGAGTTAAAATGCTTCACCCCCTCAGAACATCCTGATGAATGTCCTCCACACATGCTCAAATGCAAACACCTCCTTTCTATAATGGAGAGACCAGAACTGCACTGAGCACTTCAGCTGGGGCCTAACCCAAGTCCTGTACAGCTCTTGAGCCATGTGCTTTCTGAACTGTCCTTTTAAGCTGCCATTCCATGTTCAGGAATCTGTGGACAAGCACCCCAAGATCACACCATTCCTCTGATCTTCCTAGTGTCCTGGCATTTCTTTGAAAGATTCCTTGCCTTGTTAGTTTGTCCAAATTGCCTTATTGATCAGGGTTAACATTCCATCTACCGTTGACCTGCCCATTTGACCAATCTGTAACTTTGGATTCAACTTGCTGTATTTTCCTGGACCCCCCGAGCTTTACCTTCTTTGCCACGCTCCCATTTGGGACCCTGTCCAAGTCTTTGCTGAAATCTATTTTCATTACATCAACTCCCATCTGCACACTCCGTCACCTCTTTGAAAGAATCATCTAAGTTTGTGAGGCGTGACCTCCCTCTGACAAAGCTATGCTGACGGTCGCTGATCAGACCCCACTTCTTGAAATGGAAATTAAGTCTGCCGTTCAGAATTTTCTCCAATATTTTCCTTTCTACTGATGTGATACTCACCGGTCTGTAATACTCTGCTTTATGTTTGTCACGCATTTTGATAAGTGGAACTATGTTACCTGTTCTCCAGTCCTTTGGTACTTTTGAAATCTCTGTATGAGGGCGAGTGGAATGTTTTCTCTCATCTCCCTGGGCATCATGGCATACACCTCATCCAAACCTGGGATTTGTCCAATTTTAAATTCACCAAAACACCTAACATCTCCCCAGTCTCTGTTAATTCTGTCCGAGAATTGTGTGCTCCTTCTCACATGTAAAAGCTGATGTGAAATTCTCGTTTAACACCTGACATTGCCCTCCAGTTCAAACTATTCATTTGCCTCTTCATCCCTAATGAGACCTGGTTTTCCCTGGGTTTTCTCTTTCCCTCTGAGACACTTGTAGAAGATTTTGAGATTCTCCCTCATCCTAATCTTGGTCACCAGCGTTCTGTTGCCCTGTATTTGTTCTCTGAATTGCTATGACGAGATGGCCCTGCACACTATACATCATCATCATGGTGGTTTCTCGCAGACATGGATGACACTCTCCCACTCTCAGGCTGAATTGATCGGCGGGTGTACAGACCGATGCAGCTACCGTCGGCTCTGTTGCACTCGGGGCAGAAGGCAGTCGTGGGAAGGGGTGAGGGAGGTGTTGGTGTGGCTGCATGGCTTCCGCTGCTTCCAAAGGCAAGCCTCAAAGTGTTTGATGCCTTCCCAGGTGCTCTTCAGGCTTTGGACCGTCTTAGGCCGGCGATTCCCAGGTGTCTGCAGGAATGTCGCACTTCACCATTGAGGACTTGAGTTTATCACCGAGTGCTTCCTCTGCACATCTGGGTCTCGCCTGCTTTTTTGAAGCTGGGATGAGAACATGCGGAGAGTCTCGTGTCAGTCATACAGATGAAGTGTCCAGCCCATTGTAGCTGATCGAGGATGGTCAGTGCCTCAGTGCTGGGGATGTTGGCCTGGTTGACGTTAGTGCGTCTACAAGGACTCTTGTTCCCTTGATGACTGTTATACACCTCCCTTTTCCTTTTTATCTGGTCAAAGAACAAAGAAAATTACAGCACAGGAACAGGCGCTTCGGCCCTCCAAGCCTGCGCCAGATCCTATTGAAAGTAGCGTGTTGATGCAGTTGTGTAATGATTGTGTTTTGTTTGAGCCCTAACATTGAAAGCAGTGTAAGAATGTCTTTGTGCAGCAGGCAAGGTGTCATGAGATTGAGCCTTCATACACTTGCAAGATGTTGAAAATTTGCCATTATTTATTAAAACACTGATAAATTTCCATGATCAACATTTCTGTTATGCTGCAATGATTATCCCGTGGCATGTAAAATCAGAAAGATACGATAAAATGAGACTGGGTCATGCCCTAGTCTTGCGGACTTGGGTCAGCATGCAGGGAGAATGTTTGCATTTCATCTATGTGGAAGTACTGAAATATTTCCATGAATCTAAAAGTCACTTTTCCCTTCATTGAAGGACACAATCATTGCCTTGGAAGCTTCATCATGATACAACATTGCATTTCTGAAGAGGGAAGAAGAAATCAACATGCAAATTCAATTCCTTGGTTTTGGACGTCCCATTGAGAACACGATTCATGTGCGCCGGCATAATGCTCTGACCGAGAAAGAATTGAAGGTGAGTTTGTAGTTTGGAAGATCGCAGCAATTTATGCATCAACTTGTTCATCAATAATGTTCCATTGCTTTCAAACTGCATTTTCCACTCTGCAAGATAATAACTGTTAGAACAAGCAACAGGATGGGTAGATGCGCTTTGGGGAATGCAATGGCACAAAACCCAATCCATTCGACAACATATTTCAGATATGTCGACAAATTAAATATTCCAGCAGAGGGATAAAACAAGGAAGATGAGAGTGAGGAGGCAAGAGTTCTGATGACAAAAGAACACGAACTTACCTTTATCCATTTGAGCAAAAAAGCAGGCACACAAACAAATAATCAGCTAACAATGCACATGTGCAACGGAGGCTACAGGGGGACTAAGAATGCCGAATTGTTGTCATGCGTATTGCTGAAAGGATGAGTGAAACAGATTCTGTGGTAAATTTGAAGAAATACAGATAATGCATCTCAGGATGTTGGAGAAAGAACATTTATGGACTGAGGCAAATTGTATTGCCCTTTTCAGGAGTTATTTGGGTCATAATGAATTCAAAGACTTTCTTCTGTGCTGAAAGCTTTAGCTTAGTTGCAGCTGGATCACAATTTCTGTTCCTGGTCGTATTTAGCAAACTATTAAAAGTGAATGTCACTGCACAGAATTCCAAACATGACTCCAATCAGTACAGAAAATATCCAAGGGGTGTGATGAGTTGTATCCTCTCATGTTGAAGAATGCAGCTACAGATACAATGGAGGCACTGATGATAATCTTCCAAGAATCCTTAGATTGTGGAAAATTCCATTATTACAAAGATACTTGGACAAAATAGTAAGCAAGTATTGCCAATTTAGGTCAACCTGGGTAGATGTTCATGCCGGCAATGAAAGATGAAATAACAGGGTACTGAGTGTGCTATAACATCCTGCAGAGTTAACATCCTTTCATAACGGGGAAATAATACTTGACAAACTTGCTACAGTGCTTTGAAAAGGAAACAAACATTACTGATGAAGGACCACCAGTTGACATTGAGATTTCAACAAAGCATTTGATAAGCTACAGCTCGTAAGGTGTCTCAAAAGAAAAGAGCCCATGTGTTCAAGGGTAGTATGTTCGGATGGACAGAGGACTGCATCGTAAATAGAAGTAGAGACGTAGCAGCAGGATGGTAACTTCCAAGTCATGTACGGCCACAGAGCGAGTGCTGCGGAGACCGTACACCTCATGTTGACTGGGTTGATTTCGGAAATGGCGGAGGGGATTGCTATGCTAAGGAAAGTTGGGCTACATTCATTGGAGTTTATAAGATTGAAAAAAACTTATTTTTTCGACATTTAAGATTCTTAAGAGGCTTGATAGTGTATATCCGTAGAGATTACTCCCATTTGTGAAAGATTTTACGACCAGAGGCCACATTTTCAAATTGGTTGCCCATTAATTCAGGGAAGAATTACTTCTTTCAGGTTGTAGCAATCTATTGAACACTTTAGCCAAGAAGATTTTCGAGGTAATGCCATTAATCATATGCTAAGTTGTAACGGCCAGGTTAATTTTTAAATCAAGAAACAATGATAATGAGAAAAGGGTCTAGGCCTGAAACGTCAGCTTTTGTGCTCCTGAGATGCTGCTTGGCCTGCTGTGTTCATCCAGCTTCACACTTTGTTATCTTGGATTCTCCAGCAGCTGAGCTTCCCATTATCAGTGATAATGAGAAAAGGGTAGTCTTTACAGCTATGCTTAGGAAAGTTGGGCTACATTCATTGGAGTTTATAAGATTGAAAAAAATCTCATTTTTTCAACATTTAAGATGCTGAAGAGACTTGATAGTGTATATCCGTACACATTACTCCTATTTGTGAAAGATTTTACGACCAGAGGCCATATTTTCAAATTGGTTGCCTATTAATTTAGGGGAAGAATTACTTCTTTCAGGTTGTAGCAATTTATTGAACACTTGAGCAGAGAAGGTTTTAGAGGTAATGCCATTAATTATATGCTCGGCTGAGATGGCCAGGTTAATTTTTAAATCAAGGAACAACCGCAATGAGAGAAGGGTAGTCTTTACGGTGGAAGATACTTCAAGGATCCCCTTATTACTACAGAACACAGGGAGGAATTAAACACATCACTACCACACCATCACTACCATTAGAGAAGTAGCAATAGACAATCTAATGGAGTAAAAGCAGATTAGACTCTTTGCCGTGATGGTTGACTTTCTAAGATTCTAAACAATGAGCTTCAGAGTCGGTATATGCATTGATTGTAATTTCCCAAAAAGGTTTAGATTCTAGAGAAGCATCTGAGGGCTGGAAAAATGCCGATGTGACGTCCCTGTTTAAAAAGGAGAGAGGCAAAAAGAAGATAACTACAATCGAAACAGCCTGACATCTATTGTTGGAAATATGTGGCAATCAACTATGAAGAAAATAATAGCAGAACATTTGGAAAATCAGAATCTAATCAAACAGAATCACCATAGCCTGCTGAAAGAGAAATTATGTCTGGCTAATTTGTTTGGGTTTTTGGAGGAAGTTTTGGAAGGAGAATTAACAGAGGAAAACCAGTAAATGTGTTGTGTTTGGACTTGGAGAAAGCATTTGAGAATGTACTCAAAAGTAATAAGCTGAGAGCTAAGGTTTTGAAGGTAGTATATTGCTTTGGATCAGTATGCTTTGCACGTTCTGGAAGGAGAGATCACATCTCGAGTGAAATGCACCAAGTGAATATATATTTTGGGGAACTTGGTGGCAATGCGGTAAGTCAGTGCAGAGTGTAAGAGGTGCCATTTGCTTGCTTTTTTTGCCTGATAGTTTGTTAGCATTTTTTTTTGAGACAGGGTAAATTGAAGCCAGAATCAGGGACCCGGAGGGTGAACCAGGCTCATTCGTTGGTGATCGCTTCTGGTTTAAGAATCTATTATCGGTAGCTTTCAGATTGCAAGTAAATCGGAGAAATATTTACAGGCTACAAACTAAAAGACCAGAATGTTTTCAAATCAAATTAAGATCGAAGTAATTGAAATGGAGATGCCAGGCCAGACGATGATTTATACCTACGTGACGGGGTAGTGGTCAGACCCCATACTCCAGCTCAGGGTTGATGAACTGGAATCTCAGTTTTTACCAATCAACAAATCATGTGGGGGACAGTTACCGGGGAATGCTGTGCCTCAGGAGGCAGTCACACACCTTAGATTAACTAGCTGAAACTCGGTCAGTGGCCAGAGACGTGAGACTGTGACAAAGAACAGGGCAGGTGGAAGGATCCAGGATGTAGTGCAGAAGGAACCTTGGCCTTTGATCTTATCTAACAGCTTTGAGATTCTTTCTTCGTGTGTGGATGAGAGTGCAGGGTATAGGGAAGATGAGTAAACTGACTGTAGCACTGTGGTACAGGGGGACATTCAAGAGGGGATAAAAAGTGAAATGTAGTTATATTCAGAGGTAGTATAGTGAGGGGAATGAACACTGTTGGTTGTGATGAGGATCGAGAGTCTCGAAAGTAGTGTTGCCTGCCTGGTGCCCAGGTTCAGGATATTCCATCTCGGCTACAAAGGAACTTGAAGTAGGAGGAGTAGAAATCCAGCTATCGTGGTCCACGCAGGTACCATTGATATGGAAGAAAGAGGAAAGAGGTTCTGCTGAGGGATTATGAGCGCCAAGGTGCTGAGGTGAGAAAGCAGAACCAGAATGGTAATAATCTCTGGATTACTATCTGAGCAATTTGGCACGGTGTGAGCATAATTTATAGATGTAAATGCATTGTTCAAATGGTGGCATGGCAGAAGTGTGTTTGAATTCATGGGACATTGGCATCGGTACGGGGAAGGAGGGAGTTGTTCTGGTGGTATCGGCTCGACGAGACTCATATTGGGACAAGTCTCCTGGCAAAATACAGAGCAAGGTCTCGGGGTAGGGCGCTAAAATAAAATGCCTGGAGTGGGTGAGCGCAGTTGCATGGAAAATTATGGAAAAAGTTAGAAGCTGGTAAGTGCTCAGCAAAGTTTCCAGAGCAAGTAATAGGACAAAAAGTATGGAAATGGTCAGGAATCTCACTTCAGCTGCAGCAGATAAGAAGGGTGGCTGTAAATGCCAGACTGAAGATGTTGTATTTAATTGGAGGGAGTGTATGAAACAAAGTGAATGAGTTTGTGGTGCGCATTGAAATTGACAGATACATCACTCTGGGTATCACAGAGACAAGGTTGTTAGGGGATAAGTGTTAGGAACGAAATATCCAATGACTCATGTCCGATAGAAAGAACAGGCAAATGGACAGAGATAAGAAAGTGTGGAACTGGATGAGCAGAGCAGGCCAAGCAGCATCTCAGGAGCACAAAAGCTGATGTTTCGGGCCTAGACCCTTCTACTTCTGTGTGTTCATCCTGCTGTGTTCATCCAGCTCCACACTTTGTTATCTTGGATTCTGAAGCATCTTCAGTTCCCATTATCTCCGATACAAATGGACAGAGATGCCGGGGTTGGCTTGTCAGTAAGAAATGAGGTCGCGCTGAAGGAACCACAGCTCTTGTGCTTGTTTATTAATGACTTGGAGAAAAGAGGTGCATGTGCTGTGGCTAAATTTGTAGATGACTCAAAAATATTTAGAAAGACACGGCATGACAGAGAAACAGAGATTTACCAGGATGTTACTTGGATTGGAATGTATTAGCTATAAGGAGGGTTTGGTGGAAATGTGTCATGATAAATGTAATGAGATCAACAATGACCTCACCGAATGATGGAGGAAATTCAATGGGCCAAGTAACTTTTTTAGTGAGTCTTCTTGTTTGACAATGCATTCATAAGGGTGTTTTTTTTCTCTCTTGAATGAAATGTGAAAATGAAATGTATACACTTCCTTTTCATCTGGGAATAAATAATTGTTCTGAACGATTTCCATTGACTAATAGCAATCTGACAAGCATCACAATGTAAAGAGATTTTTAGCTTCTTTTTAATTGTCAAGTTATTCTTTGGAATTAATTGGGCATATATTATTTGCATCTCAGGAAGTATGTTCATCACTGCACCTCAAAAAGTGCTCTGTTGTATGACAACAGCTTTTTAAAGATCACTTCAATGGTTGTGATTTTCAGTTGCCATAACACACATTAGATTACATTGTTGGCCAATCTGTCCATGATGATTTCATGATCTTATGTTTCAAACAGACAAGGAAATATTGGTGATGCAATGAAGAGTTTGACTCTCAAATATAATTGCTGTTATAGTTTCCACTTGGAAGAAAGATTCACATCAAATTGACTGGTCAAGGAAATGGGACACTGACTGTGAGTACTTTGAATGTTCGAGTTATTCCTAAAATGAAAGTCATGACCTTGATGATTTTTCTTGCATGCAGATATGAAGAGACTCTTTTAAAATATCCTCTAGGTTAGTGGTTCAGGCATAAAAGTGTTATATGTATATTTATGTATACACATGTACATGCGTAATCTGAAAAGAAAATGACGAGAAATCACTTGTTGCAAGGTGAGAATGAGTTATCCAGATGGTAAGACCTGCCAATGTTGGTGTCTGAGATAACACATTGTGGAGCTGGAGGAACACAGCAGGGCAGGCAGCATCAGAGGCTCAAGAAAGTTGAGGTTTTGGGTCAGGACCCTTCCTCAGAAATGGAGGGTGGAAGGGAGCTCAGAAACAAATAGCGTGGAGGGGGAGGAGGTGCTGGGGAAGGTAGGTGGGATGGTAATAAGTGAGTACTATCCAGATTGGAACAGATTTTCCCGAGGGGGTATTGAGTACGAATTCCAAATCACTCTCAAAATCTTAGTGACTGTTAACATTGATGTTTTTTGTCTGTGTGTTTCAGTAATTGCATGACAGTTGAATGGTTCGTTGAGAGTGAGGAACCAAGATGGAATTTAGTTCGAAGAGTGACTTCAAAATAGTTGCTTGCTTTTAAAATTTTGACTGTTTTTGCTGTCCATTTGAATGAATTTAGCTTCATACTGCTTCAATAGGAATTAGTGTTTAATAGGAACATATTTGTGAAACTTACAGTTCCGCAAGTTTTACCATAAACTGGTGCAGCCTTTCGGTGCTTGCAAAAAGGCTCACCTCTCCGTTAATACCAAATGAAAATTGGAGTTTAAAAGTAAGTTCACTCGCTGTCAGGGAATGAAATGTTAATGTTGACTCGAATATAATTTTTAAAAAAGTAATATATTTGTGTAACACTGAACTCAAATTAAAATTTGGATTTGCCGGTTTTATAGATGGTTGGACGTTGGATTCATTTTAAATGAGGGTGAAGATCACTTTAAATCCAGCATATTTGTGAAGAAAAGAAATAGCATGTCAAATAAAATTAACTGCATGACTCTACATAGCCCTATATGTAGAATTTTGTTCTGAACTATGAGACAGTTGTGACCCCATACTACCTCAGTGCTCATGGCAAGACTAAGACTCCTGTTTGACGCGCTGTGCACTGCATGGAATGGCGACATCAGATTCATTGATGCTTGAGAATCAAAAGAATATGACGATAAGATTTAAAATCAAAATCTCATTGAACATTTCAAACAATGTATTGCAGGAAGAGGGGGAAAGCATGTATGACTAATAGAAGGTGGTGGCACAGATCAAATAGACCTGTGTGCGAAAACTTATCACAAATTTCACATTGAATGGAACAGTTTAAACAGGCTGGAGGAAGCAGACATGGCAGCTCAGACTTTTTGAATTTGAGCATTCTGTTCATAAACATCAGCAAAAGTGTTGGACACATGTTTATTCTTTCTCTTTTATTGCACAGAACCATACGATGAGACTGTTTTGATGAGGAATTTAAAGATTACGAGTCCCATCCGTTTGACCCACAGTTTGGTACCATAGGTTGGTACAATCTTCGTTCGAGAAGGAAAAGGGATGTTCCAGATACAGAAAATCGTCAAACCATTTACTACAAAGTCCGTTTCTGGTTAGTATTAATTAATGCAGTTAACATTTTTAGCTCGACATGATTGCACAATGGAGTCAATAATAAAATTCGATCTGATATTCCACATAAATTTTAAGTGGATATTAAAGCAGCTCATTTCTTTTTCACGCTGTCTGCTGCTTTTAAGAATGGTTGTCTTATTGTCGAAATGTTTAGCTTTGACTCCAT
Organism: Stegostoma tigrinum; assembly: GCF_030684315.1. Taxonomy (NCBI): domain Eukaryota; kingdom Metazoa; phylum Chordata; class Chondrichthyes; order Orectolobiformes; family Stegostomatidae; genus Stegostoma; species Stegostoma tigrinum. The sequence continues at coordinate 136,410 of NW_026728200.1, read as the reverse complement.
GGCTTCTTCCATTAGCTCACATTGAAACACATGTTTTTTCAGCCAAAAATGCACGTTTACCCGGTGTTGACTAACCTTCCCCTGAAATCCCCTGCGGTCGCTCCCCTGAAAAACAAGTATACCGTTTTGGATACTGTTCTGGGGGACGACCTACCAGGGGCATGCAGTAGGGTCCAGGTCTCTGGCACAGAGTCTGTCCCTCTTGCACGGAAGGGAAGCGGGGATAGGAAGAGAGTGATAGTCACTGGGGACTCACTAGTTTGAGGGACTGATAGAAGATTTGATGGGAAGGAAAGACACTCACGATTGGTGTGTTGCCTACCAGGTGCCAGGGTCTGTGATGTCTCGGATCGTCTCTTTCGGGTCCTGAGGGGAGAGGGTGACCAGCCCCAAGTCGTGGTCCACGTAGGCACCAACGACATAGGTAGAAAGAGTGATAGGGATGTCAGGCAGGATTTCAGGGAGCTATGGTGGAAGTTGAGAGCTGGAACAAAGAGCGTGGTCATCTCTGTTTGTCACCCGTACCACGTGACAGCGAGGCAAAGAACAGGGAGAGATTTCAGCTGAAGACGTGGCTGCAGGGATGGTGCAGGTGGGAGGGCTTCAGGTACATGGACAATTGGGGCTCATTCTGGGGAAGGTGGGACCTGTACAAACAGGACGGTCTCCACTTGAATGAGAGGGGCACGAATATCCTGGGTGGGAAATTGGCTGGTGCCATTCGGGTGGATTTAAACGAGCTCAGAAGGGGGATGGGAAACTGAGGTGTAGTCCTAGTACACAGGAGGATGAGCGTAGGGAGGACATGGTCAGGACCTCACTGTCACAGGAGTGTGCTGGCAGACAGCAAGCTGGATTGAAGTGTGACGACTTTAATGCCAGGAGTATCCGGAATAAGGTAGGTGAGCTTGCAGCTTGGATAGGTACCTGGGACTTCGATGTTGTGGCCTTTTCGGAGACATGGATAGAGCAGGGTCAGGAATAGATGTTGCAGGTTCTAGGGTTTAGATCTTTCATGAAGGTCAGGGAAGGTGGTAAAAGAGGGGGAGGTGTGGCTTTGTTGGTCAAGGACAGTATAACGGCGGCTGAAAGAACCTTTGAGGACTCGTCTCCTGAGGTGGTATGGGCTGAGGTTGCCAAGGAAGGTTTGTCGACTGAGTCAGTGTGGGTGGAAGTCCGGAACAGCAAGGCAGCAGTCACTTCTCTGGGGGTTTTCTACAGACCCCAAATAGCAGTTGGGAGATCGAAGAACTCATTGGCCGGCAGATTGTTGAAAAGTGCAAACGTATCAGGGTTGTTGTTATGGGTGACTTCAACTTTCCCAATATAGATTGAAACCTCCTTAGTGCAGATGGTTTGGATGGAGCTGTTTTTGTCAGGTGTGTTCAGGAGGGTTTCCTGACTCAGTATGTGGACAGGCCGAGGGGGGAGGCCATTTTGGATTTGGTGCTCGGCAATGAGTCAGGACAGGTGTCAGATCTCATGGTGGGAGAACACTTTGGCGACAGCGACCGCAAGAGCCTCACATTTACCACAGCCATGGAAAGGGAAAGGAGCAGTTACCAGGGGAAGATATTTCACTAGGGTCAAGGAAACTATGATGCTATCAGACAGGAGTTGGAAAGTACAGATTGGGAGCAATTGTTCCACAGAAAGGGGACAGCAGACATGTGGAGCTGTTCAAGGAGCAGTTGTTGCGAGTGATGTATAAATTTGTTGCTCTGAGACAGATAAGAAGGGGTAAGATTAAGGAGCCTTGGATGACGGGTACAGAGGTGCTTCTTGTCAAAAAGAAAAAGGCAGCGTACGTAAGGTGGAGGAAGTGAGGGTTTAGCTCAGCTTGAGAGTGTTACAGGCTTGCTCAGAAGGAGCTGAAAAAATATTGCGTGTACAATTGTTACCTGTTACAACCTTTGCGTCCACGCTTGCTCATTCAATGGTGTCAAGATGCCAGCAGTGAGTGTACCTTCTCCATCCCGTAATGCCGTCAGCTCACACAAGACATAGTCCTTACTTAAAATCTTTTGATCAACCAAAGTTCATTGTAATGGACATTTTAGTTATCTGTCATGAAACGAAAACTGATTCTGACTGGCATGACCTGCAGTGCAAATGAATATAATCTGCGAAACGAGATTCCTTATGGGCTTGCATCCACTACAAACAATTGCTTTTCAAAGACGTTGCATACATACATTTATTTCTCCTATCACCGTAGATTATTTTTTTGTTTATGCATGTTGTGTGGGTTTCCAGTCAGGCCCATAAACACAGGTTGATGCAGTCACTGTTATAACATGGTATTGAAGGAGAATTTGTGATCTTTGGAGTTTCATTCCAGTGTATGAAGGAGTGCACCATCAAGCCACTTCAGAGCACTCCTGGTGACGAATTGGTGCAAGTTTTCAAGTGTTACCGATGGTCACATAAAATATGGCCTTTTTGTTGTTGCGCTATTCGTCTTAACTGCACCATATCTCGTATTTAGGCTTGGAAACTATTTCAATTTTTTTGATTTACTTATTCAAAATCATTTATGATTGTTGTCATGATATCTACAATATGTTATTTTGATTGGACATAGAGGATTGGATCTGTCTTCATGGAAATCATGTATGCGCTTATAAAACCCCTTCTGGGCAAGGTAGTTGCTCAGTGGTTAGAGCTGCTCATGCACTGGGGAGCCAATTGAGATTCCAGTCTTGGGTAACTATCTGTGTGGAATTGACACGTCTTCCCCGCGTCTGCGAGGGGCTTCTGCCAGGTGCCCCAGTTTCCTCCCATTGTTCAATGATGTGCAGGTCCTTATATGTGATTTGTGAATCATTTCTTAAATGTTCCAATCCTGCCAGCATCCAGTGCCTTGGACAAAATAACTGGAGATGAATAAAAGATATAGTGCCTTTTGACACCATTTCCTGCTCGATTTTCATCAGTCCTGCTTTATATGGGTGACAACTTCCATGACATTTTTTGATGCTATGTCTGAATTGACAGTCTAGTTCCAAATATTTGTTGTGCAGTATTTCAAGGTCTCTGTTACAGCATACCCATGAATGCCCACTTCAAAAGATACTTCCATATCATAGAATCCCTACAGTGTGGAAACAAGCCCCTTTTGACCCAACAAGTCCACAGCCACCCTCCAAAGAGCATCTCACCCTGACTCATCCCCCGACCCTTTCCTCAGTAGCCCTATATTTCCCATGACTAACACACCTAATCTACACATCCCTAAACACAATGGGAAAGTTTGGCATTGCCCATACACCTCGCCTGCACATCTTTGGACTGTGGGAGGAAACCAGAGCACCCAGCAGGAACCCATGCAGGCATGGGCAGAATGTACAAGCTCCGCACAGAAAATCGCCCAACGGTGGGATCGAGCCTTGGTCCCTGGCGCTGTGAGTCAGCAGTGCTAACCACTGAGCCACCGTGCTGCCCTTGGAGTTAGACAGAGCTTGTTGTTCCTGCCTCAAACTGCCAACCTCCAGTTAGTGGCAAAAGTGCTGACCAACTGCACTCATCTTCACTGGTTTTTGCTTTGTATCATTGAATTCAATCCTTCAAACTCTATGATAAATATTTAAATTTCCATTGATATGTGAGGGTTGTTTTTAGTACGCTGTATTGGTTTATTATGTTTCATTGGTACATAATGAATACTGTATGTATATGCAAATTGGCAAGTTGGTAATGATGCAGTCCGCAGACCTGGAGGATAATAACACTGTCCTTCAATCGCCCACGATGCCCTCTGCAAATTGGTAGAAAACAAAAATTTCTATAAAATTCATCTCCTCCCGTCAGTGGATCAAAATTAATTCAGGATTTTGTACAGGCCAAAAACTGTAAGATTACACGAGCCTAAACCAAACTACTGGCTCATATTAGTTCAGTAAAGTGAAAGGGCAACAATAGAGGTAGGAGGAGCTGCAGATGCTGGAGAATCTGAGATAAGAAGGTGTAAAGCTGGATGAACACAGCAGGCCAAGCAGTATCATCCGGCTCTACACGTTGTTATCTCAGATTCTCCAGCGCCAATTTTCTGAAGTAGGGTCTCGTCCCGAAACATCAGCTTTCTTGCTCCTCTGATGCTGCTTGGCCTGCTGTGTTCATCCAGCTCTCCACCTTGGGCAATAATAGAGTATGCTTTAAGTCACCAGATATGTTACGTGGGTTTGTCTTCCTTAAGGTGGAGTTAGTGGAACCGAAAAAGATGTCTCCCTCACAGCGTTTGTGACAAAAGAATTACATTGTTCCTTGGCGGCCTTTCAACAGAAGAATATTCAGAGATTTCCCGAGTGGTAAGAATGTAACTTCTTTTACTTCTCTTTATCTCACTTTTTCCAACAATTGGAAAATAGATTTTAGAAATAACGTCGAGCTGATGAAGTGTGAAAAGAAGAATAATTCCAAGCAGTGGTGGGAGTTGGTCAGTGAGGTGGGAGGAGTGGATAGGTGGGAGAGAAGGCGGACAGGTCATGGAGGCGGGGATAAGGGGAGGAACTAGTCTTGGGGTGAGGCTGGCGGGTGGGGAGATTTTGAGGGTGGCAAAGTCTATATTGAGGCTATTGAGTTGGAAGCTCCCGAGGCGGAATATGAGGTGCTGCTCCTCCAGTTTCTGGGTGGTTTGGTTGTGACACTGGAAGAGGCCCAGGATGGACATGTCATCCAGGGAGTGGGAGGTGGAGTTGAAGTGATGCAATGATTTGGATATGAAAATTGAAGGTGTGGTTAGTAAGTTTCCCAATGATTGAAGGTGTAGTAGCCAGCCAAGAAGGTCACCTCAGAATACAATGGGACATTGACAAGGGCCAATAAACTGAGGAGTGGCAGATGGAGTTGAGGTTAGATAAATGTGAGGTGCTACATTTTGGAAAGGCAAATCAGGGCAGCACGTATACACTGAAGGTTGTGGGGAGTGTTGCTTAATAAAGAGATGCTGGAGTGCAGTTTCGTAGTTCCATCAAAGTACAGCCACCGGTAGAAAGGATATGAAGGAGACATTTGGTGTGCTCGCCTTTATCGGTCAGTGCATTGACTATAGGAGTTGGGAGATCACTTAGCAGCCATATAGGACGTTGGTTTGGCTGCTTTTGGACTACTGCAATCGATTTTGGTCTCCTTGCGAGAGGAAGGATGTCGGCGCAACATTGAGGGCCGGAGGGCCTGTTGTGCGCTGTATTGTTGTATGTTGTAAACTTGAAAGGGTTCGGAGAAGATCTACAAGGATGTTACGAGCATCGGAGGTTGGAGGTATACCGTGGGCTTGAACAGGCAGCTATTTCTTGGAACTTTGGAGTTCAGGGCTGACCATATAGAAGTTTATACAATTACGAGGGACGTGGATAGAGCGAACAGCCAAGATCTTTTCCCCGGGTTGCTGGAATCCAAAACTGGAGGGAATAGGTTAAAAATGAGAGAGGGAAGATTTAAAATGGACCGGATTTTTTTCATAGTGGTGCATGTATGGAATGAGCTGCCAGAGGAAGTGGTGGAGGCTTGTACGTTTAAAAGGCATGTGGATGGGTATATGAATAGGATGGGTTGAGAGGAATATGGGCCAAATGCTGGCAATTGGGACTAAATTAATTTAGGATATCTGGTCAACATAGACAAATTGTGCCAAAGGACCTGTTTCCCGACTGTACATCTCTCTGACTCTAAGTGTCTTTTTGCTGAACCACGTGGCCCATAATTAGAAAAACATGAATCAGGATTTGGGAATGTGACAATTCTAATTGGATCTGTTTGATGAAATTAACTCTGTAGGTAATGGTGGTTGAATTATGATTTATCAAATTTGACTTTACTGCAGCATCTTATAGAATAGAGGAAACACATGTAATCAAAATTGAAAATCAAAACTTGGTAAAATTTTGCATTGGAAATACATGACCAGCCATTGGAGGAGATTCCTGACCAGTGCATTCAAGTGAGAACAACAAATGCGATTCAGTGACTCAGCGAAACGGGATGCAGTGACTCAGTGAAATTGGATGCAGTGACTGAGGGTAATGGGATGCAGTGACTGAGGGTAATGGGATGCAGTGACTGTATGAACTGGGATGCAGTGACTGAGGGTAATGGGATGCAGTGGCTTGTGGAAATGGGATGCAGTGTCTGAGTGAAATAGTTTGCAGTGACTGCGGGAAATGGGTTGTAGTGACTGAGGGAAATGGGATACATTGACTGATGGAAATGGGATGCAGTGACTGAGTGAAATGGGATGCCGTGAGTGACAAAAGGAGATGCAGTGACTGTGGGAAATGGGATGCAGTGACTGAGGGAAAGGAGATTCACTGACTGTGGGAAATGGGATTCAGTGACTCTTGGTAATGGGATGCAGTGACTGAGGGTAATGGGATGCAGTGAGTGAGGGTCATGGGATGCAGTGACTGTATGAACTGGGATGCAGTGACTGAGGGTAATGGGATGCAGTGGCTTGTGGAAATGGGATGCAGTGTCTGAGTGAAATAGTTTGCAGAGACTGCGGGAAATGGGTTGTAGTGACTGAGGGAAATGGGATACAGTGACTGATGGAAATGGGATGCAGTGACTGAGTGAAATGGGATGAAGTGACTGAGGGAAAGGAGATTCACTGACTGTGGGAAATGGGATTCAGTGACTGCAGGAAAGGAGATGCAGTGACTGTGAGAAAGGAGATGCACTGACTGAGGGAAAGGAGATGCAGTGACTGAGTGAGATGGGATGCAGTGACTGAGTGGAATGGGATGCAGTGATTGAAGGAAATGGGGGCAGTGACCGATGGATATGGGATGCAGTGACTGAGGGAAATGCGATGTGACTGTGGGAAATGGGATGCAGTGGCTGATGGAAAGGAGATGTAGTGACTGAGTGAACTGGGATTCAGTGACTGAGCGAAATGGGATGCAGTGACTGAGGGAAATGGGATGCAGTGACTGAGGGAAATGGGATGCAGTGACTGAGATAAATGGGATGCAGTGACTGAGGGTAATGGGATGCAGTGACTGATGGTAATGGGATGCAGTGACTGAGGGTAATGGGATGCAGTGACTGATGGTAATGGGATGCAGTGTCTCAGTGAAATGGGGTGCAGTGTCTGAGTGAAATGGGATGCTGTGGTTGTGTGAAAAGGGATGCAGTGGCTGTGTGAACTGGGATGCAGTGACTGTGAACTGGGATGCAGTGTCTGTTTGAAATGGGATCCTGCGACTGAAGTTAATGGGATGCAGTGACTGAGGGAAATGGGATGCAGTGACTGAGGGAAATGGGATGCAGTGACTGACGGTAATGGGACGCACTGACTGAGTGAAAATGGACGCACTGACTGAGTGTAATGTGAAGCATTGAATTAGTGAAATGAGATGCACTGACTGTTTGAAATGGCATGCGGTGACTGAACTGGGATGTGGTGACTGTGCGAACTTGGATGCAGTGACTGAGTGAAATGGGATGCAGTGGCTGAGTGAAATGGGATGCAGTGGCTGAGTGAAATGGGATGCAGTGCCTGAGTGAAATGGGATGCAGTGGCTGAGTGAAATGGGATGCCGTGGCTGAGTGAAAGGGGATGCCGTGGCTGAGTGAAAGGGGATGCCGTGGCTGAGTGAAAGGGGATGCCGTGGCTGAGTGAAATGGGATGCCGTGGCTGAGTGAAATGGGATGCAGTGACTGACGGATAGGAAATGCAGTGACTGTGGGAAATGGGATGCAGTGACTGAGGGAAAGGAAATGCCATGACTGTAGGAAATGGGATGCAGTGACTGGGGGTAATGGGATGCAGTGACTGAGTGACATGAGAGGCAGTGACTGAGTGAGAGTGAAATGGAATGCAGTGACTGATGGAAATGGAATGCAGTGACTGATGGAAATCTGATGCAGTGACAGGGAAAGGAGATGCAGTGACTGTGAATGTGGGATGCTGTGACTGAGGGAAATGGATGCACTGTCTCAGTTGAATAGGATTCACTGTATCCGTTAAATGGGATGCAGTGCCTGAGTGAAATTGGATGCAGTGCCTTAGTGAAATAGGCTGCAGTGCCTGAGTGAAATGGGCTGCAGTGCCTGAGTGAAATGGGCTGCAGTGCCTGAGTGAAATGGGATGCAGTGACTGAGGAAAATGAGATGCAGTGACTAAGGGAAAGGAGATGCAGTGACTGTGGGAAATGGGATGCACCGTCTCAGTTCAATGAGATTCACTGTCTCAGTTAAATGGGATGCAGTGACTGAGTGAAACGGGATTCTCTGACTGAGGGAAAGGAGATGCAGGGACTGTGGGAAATCGATTGCAGTGACTGTGGGCAATGGGTTCCAGTGACTGAGGGAAATGGGACGCACTGACTGAGGGTAATGGGACGCAGTGACTGAGGGTAATGGGACGCACTGACTGAGGGTAATGGGACGCAGTGACTGAGGGAAATGGGATGCAGTGACTGCGGGAAATGGCATACCGTGACTGATGGAAATGGGATGCAGTGTCTGAGGGAAATGGGATGCAGTATCTGAGGGAAAGGAAATGAAGTGACTGTCGGAAATGGTGTGCAGTGACTGAGGGAAATGGGATACAGTGACTGAGTGTAATGTGATGCAGTGAGTGAGTGAAATGGGACGCAGTGACTGAGTAAAATGGGGTGCAGTCACTGAGCGAAATGGGATGCAGTGACTGAGGGAAATGGGATGCAGTGACTGAGTGAAATGGCAGGCAGTGACTGAGTGAAATGGGAGGCAGTGACTGAGTGAAATGGGAGGCAGTAGCTGAGTGAAATGGGATGCAGTGATGGACGGGAATGGGATGCAGTGACTGAGTGAAATGGGATGCAGTGACTGACTGAAATGGGATGCAGTGACTGCGTGAAATGGGATGCAGTGACTGAGGGAATTGGGATGCAGTGACTGAGGGAATTGGGATGCAGTAGCTGAGTGAAATGGGATGCAGTGATGGACGGGAATGGGAAAGGAGATGCAGTGACTTTTGGAAACAGGTTGCAGTGATTGAGTGAAATAGGATGCAGTGATTGAGTGAAATGCGGTGCAGTGACTGAGTGAAATGGAAAGCATTGGCTGATGGAAATGGGATGCAGTGGCTGAGTGAAATGGGATGCAGTGGCTGAGTGAAATGGGATGCAGTGGCTGAGTGAAATGGGATGCAGTGACTGAGTGAAATGCGATGCTGTGACTAAGTGAAATGGGGTGCAGTGACTGAGTGAAATGGGATGCTGTGCCTCAGTGGAATGGGATGCAGTGACTGAGGGAAAGGTGATTCAGTGACTGTGGGAAATGGCAAGCTGTGACTGAGGAAAGGAGATGCAGTGACTGTGGGAAATGGGATGCAATGACGGAGGGAAATAGGATGCAGTGGCTGAGTGAAATGGGATGCAGTGAGTGAGTGAAATGGGAAGCAGTGACCGAGGGAAATGGAATGCGGTGACTGTGGGAAATAGGGTGCGGTGTCTAATGGAAACGGATGCACTGTCTCAGCTGAATAGTGTTCACTGTCTTCGTTAAATGGGATGCAGTGACTGAGGGAAAGGACATGCAGTGAATGTGGGAAATTGGATGCAGTGACTGAGGGAAATGGGAGGGAGTGACTGACTGAAATGGGAGGGAGTGACTGACTGAAATGCGAGGGAGTGACTGACTGAAATGGGAGGGAGTGACTGAGTGAATTGGGAGGCAGTGACTGAGTGAAGTGGGATGCAGTGACTGAGTGAAATGGCAGGCAGTGACTGAGTGAAATGGGAGGCAGTGACTGAGTGAAATGGGAGGCAGTCACTGAGTGAAATGGGATGCTGTGACTGAGGGTAATGGGATGCAGTGACTGAGTGAAATGGGATGCAGCGACTGTGGGAAATGGGTGGCAGTGACTGTGTGAAGTGGCAGGCAGTGACTGTGTGAAGTGGGAGGCACTGACTTGGTGAAATGGGATGCAGTGACTGCGTGAAGTGGGAGGCAGTGACTGCGTGAAGTGGGATGCAGTGACTGAGGGAAATGGGACGCAGTGGCTGAGTGAAATCGGACGCATTGACTGAGTGAAATGGGACGAAGTGACCGAGTGAAACGGGGTGCAGTGACTGAGGGAAATGGGATGCAGTGACTGAGAGTAATGGGATGCAGTGACTGATGGAAATGGAATGCAGTGACTGATGGAAATCTGATGCAGTGACAGGGAAAGGAGATGCAGTGACTGTGAATGTGGGATGCTGTGACTGAGGGAAATGGATGCACTGTCTCAGTTGAATAGGATTCACTGTATCCGTTAAATGGGATGCAGTGCCTGAGTGAAATTGGATGCAGTGCCTTAGTGAAATAGGCTGCAGTGCCTGAGTGAAATGGGCTGCAGTGCCTGAGTGAAATGGGCTGCAGTGCCTGAGTGAAATGGGATGCAGTGACTGAGGAAAATGAGATGCAGTGACTAAGGGAAAGGAGATGCAGTGACTGTGGGAAATGGGATGCACCGTCTCAGTTCAATGAGATTCACTGTCTCAGTTAAATGGGATGCAGTGACTGAGTGAAACGGGATTCTCTGACTGAGGGAAAGGAGATGCAGGGACTGTGGGAAATCGATTGCAGTGACTGTGGGCAATGGGTTCCAGTGACTGAGGGAAATGGGACGCACTGACTGAGGGTAATGGGACGCAGTGACTGAGGGTAATGGGACGCACTGACTGAGGGTAATGGGACGCAGTGACTGAGGGAAACGGGATGCAGTGACTGCGGGAAATGGCATACCGTGACTGATGGAAATGGGATGCAGTGTCTGAGGGAAATGGGATGCAGTATCTGAGGGAAAGGAAATGAAGTGACTGTCGGAAATGGTGTGCAGTGACTGAGGGAAATGGGATACAGTGACTGAGTGTAATGTGATGCAGTGAGTGAGTGAAATGGGACGCAGTGACTGAGTAAAATGGGGTGCAGTCACTGAGCGAAATGGGATGCAGTGACTGAGGGAAATGGGATGCAGTGACTGAGTGAAATGGCAGGCAGTGACTGAGTGAAATGGGAGGCAGTGACTGAGTGAAATGGGAGGCAGTAGCTGAGTGAAATGGGATGCAGTGATGGACGGGAATGGGATGCAGTGACTGAGTGAAATGGGATGCAGTGACTGACTGAAATGGGATGCAGTGACTGCGTGAAATGGGATGCAGTGACTGAGGGAATTGGGATGCAGTGACTGAGGGAATTGGGATGCAGTAGCTGAGTGAAATGGGATGCAGTGATGGACGGGAATGGGAAAGGAGATGCAGTGACTTTTGGAAACAGGTTGCAGTGATTGAGTGAAATAGGATGCAGTGATTGAGTGAAATGCGGTGCAGTGACTGAGTGAAATGGAAAGCATTGGCTGATGGAAATGGGATGCAGTGGCTGAGTGAAATGGGATGCAGTGGCTGAGTGAAATGGGATGCAGTGGCTGAGTGAAATGGGATGCAGTGACTGAGTGAAATGCGATGCTGTGACTAAGTGAAATGGGGTGCAGTGACTGAGTGAAATGGGATGCTGTGCCTCAGTGGAATGGGATGCAGTGACTGAGGGAAAGGTGATTCAGTGACTGTGGGAAATGGCAAGCTGTGACTGAGGAAAGGAGATGCAGTGACTGTGGGAAATGGGATGCAATGACGGAGGGAAATAGGATGCAGTGGCTGAGTGAAATGGGATGCAGTGAGTGAGTGAAATGGGAAGCAGTGACCGAGGGAAATGGAATGCGGTGACTGTGGGAAATAGGGTGCGGTGTCTAATGGAAACGGATGCACTGTCTCAGCTGAATAGTGTTCACTGTCTTCGTTAAATGGGATGCAGTGACTGAGGGAAAGGACATGCAGTGAATGTGGGAAATTGGATGCAGTGACTGAGGGAAATGGGAGGGAGTGACTGACTGAAATGGGAGGGAGTGACTGACTGAAATGCGAGGGAGTGACTGACTGAAATGGGAGGGAGTGACTGAGTGAATTGGGAGGCAGTGACTGAGTGAAGTGGGATGCAGTGACTGAGTGAAATGGCAGGCAGTGACTGAGTGAAATGGGAGGCAGTGACTGAGTGAAATGGGAGGCAGTCACTGAGTGAAATGGGATGCTGTGACTGAGGGTAATGGGATGCAGTGACTGAGTGAAATGGGATGCAGCGACTGTGGGAAATGGGTGGCAGTGACTGTGTGAAGTGGCAGGCAGTGACTGTGTGAAGTGGGAGGCACTGACTTGGTGAAATGGGATGCAGTGACTGCGTGAAGTGGGAGGCAGTGACTGCGTGAAGTGGGATGCAGTGACTGAGGGAAATGGGACGCAGTGACCGAGTGAAACGGGGTGCAGTGACTGTGGGAAATGGGATGCAGTGACTGAGGGAAAGGAGATTCACTGACTGTGGGAAATGGGATTCAGTGACTCTTGGTAATGGGATGCAGTGACTGAGGGTAATGGGATGCAGTGAGTGAGGGTCATGGGATGCAGTGACTGTATGAACTGGGATGCAGTGACTGAGGGTAATGGGATGCAGTGGCTTGTGGAAATGGGATGCAGTGTCTGAGTGAAATAGTTTGCAGAGACTGCGGGAAATGGGTTGTAGTGACTGAGGGAAATGGGATACAGTGACTGATGGAAATGGGATGCAGTGACTGAGTGAAATGGGATGAAGTGACTGAGGGAAAGGAGATTCACTGACTGTGGGAAATGGGATTCAGTGACTGCAGGAAAGGAGATGCAGTGACTGTGAGAAAGGAGATGCACTGACTGAGGGAAAGGAGATGCAGTGACTGAGTGAGATGGGATGCAGTGACTGAGTGGAATGGGATGCAGTGATTGAAGGAAATGGGGGCAGTGACCGATGGATATGGGATGCAGTGACTGAGGGAAATGCGATGTGACTGTGGGAAATGGGATGCAGTGGCTGATGGAAAGGAGATGTAGTGACTGAGTGAACTGGGATTCAGTGACTGAGCGAAATGGGATGCAGTGACTGAGGGAAATGGGATGCAGTGACTGAGGGAAATGGGATGCAGTGACTGAGATAAATGGGATGCAGTGACTGAGGGTAATGGGATGCAGTGACTGATGGTAATGGGATGCAGTGACTGAGGGTAATGGGATGCAGTGACTGATGGTAATGGGATGCAGTGTCTCAGTGAAATGGGGTGCAGTGTCTGAGTGAAATGGGATGCTGTGGTTGTGTGAAAAGGGATGCAGTGGCTGTGTGAACTGGGATGCAGTGACTGTGAACTGGGATGCAGTGTCTGTTTGAAATGGGATCCTGCGACTGAAGTTAATGGGATGCAGTGACTGAGGGAAATGGGATGCAGTGACTGAGGGAAATGGGATGCAGTGACTGACGGTAATGGGACGCACTGACTGAGTGAAAATGGACGCACTGACTGAGTGTAATGTGAAGCATTGAATTAGTGAAATGAGATGCACTGACTGTTTGAAATGGCATGCGGTGACTGAACTGGGATGTGGTGACTGTGCGAACTTGGATGCAGTGACTGAGTGAAATGGGATGCAGTGGCTGAGTGAAATGGGATGCAGTGGCTGAGTGAAATGGGATGCAGTGCCTGAGTGAAATGGGATGCAGTGGCTGAGTGAAATGGGATGCCGTGGCTGAGTGAAAGGGGATGCCGTGGCTGAGTGAAAGGGGATGCCGTGGCTGAGTGAAAGGGGATGCCGTGGCTGAGTGAAATGGGATGCCGTGGCTGAGTGAAATGGGATGCAGTGACTGACGGATAGGAAATGCAGTGACTGTGGGAAATGGGATGCAGTGACTGAGGGAAAGGAAATGCCATGACTGTAGGAAATGGGATGCAGTGACTGGGGGTAATGGGATGCAGTGACTGAGTGACATGAGAGGCAGTGACTGAGTGAGAGTGAAATGGAATGCAGTGACTGATGGAAATGGAATGCAGTGACTGATGGAAATCTGATGCAGTGACAGGGAAAGGAGATGCAGTGACTGTGAATGTGGGATGCTGTGACTGAGGGAAATGGATGCACTGTCTCAGTTGAATAGGATTCACTGTATCCGTTAAATGGGATGCAGTGCCTGAGTGAAATTGGATGCAGTGCCTTAGTGAAATAGGCTGCAGTGCCTGAGTGAAATGGGCTGCAGTGCCTGAGTGAAATGGGCTGCAGTGCCTGAGTGAAATGGGATGCAGTGACTGAGGAAAATGAGATGCAGTGACTAAGGGAAAGGAGATGCAGTGACTGTGGGAAATGGGATGCACCGTCTCAGTTCAATGAGATTCACTGTCTCAGTTAAATGGGATGCAGTGACTGAGTGAAACGGGATTCTCTGACTGAGGGAAAGGAGATGCAGGGACTGTGGGAAATCGATTGCAGTGACTGTGGGCAATGGGTTCCAGTGACTGAGGGAAATGGGACGCACTGACTGAGGGTAATGGGACGCAGTGACTGAGGGTAATGGGACGCACTGACTGAGGGTAATGGGACGCAGTGACTGAGGGAAATGGGATGCAGTGACTGCGGGAAATGGCATACCGTGACTGATGGAAATGGGATGCAGTGTCTGAGGGAAATGGGATGCAGTATCTGAGGGAAAGGAAATGAAGTGACTGTCGGAAATGGTGTGCAGTGACTGAGGGAAATGGGATACAGTGACTGAGTGTAATGTGATGCAGTGAGTGAGTGAAATGGGACGCAGTGACTGAGTAAAATGGGGTGCAGTCACTGAGCGAAATGGGATGCAGTGACTGAGGGAAATGGGATGCAGTGACTGAGTGAAATGGCAGGCAGTGACTGAGTGAAATGGGAGGCAGTGACTGAGTGAAATGGGAGGCAGTAGCTGAGTGAAATGGGATGCAGTGATGGACGGGAATGGGATGCAGTGACTGAGTGAAATGGGATGCAGTGACTGACTGAAATGGGATGCAGTGACTGCGTGAAATGGGATGCAGTGACTGAGGGAATTGGGATGCAGTGACTGAGGGAATTGGGATGCAGTAGCTGAGTGAAATGGGATGCAGTGATGGACGGGAATGGGAAAGGAGATGCAGTGACTTTTGGAAACAGGTTGCAGTGATTGAGTGAAATAGGATGCAGTGATTGAGTGAAATGCGGTGCAGTGACTGAGTGAAATGGAAAGCATTGGCTGATGGAAATGGGATGCAGTGGCTGAGTGAAATGGGATGCAGTGGCTGAGTGAAATGGGATGCAGTGGCTGAGTGAAATGGGATGCAGTGACTGAGTGAAATGCGATGCTGTGACTAAGTGAAATGGGGTGCAGTGACTGAGTGAAATGGGATGCTGTGCCTCAGTGGAATGGGATGCAGTGACTGAGGGAAAGGTGATTCAGTGACTGTGGGAAATGGCAAGCTGTGACTGAGGAAAGGAGATGCAGTGACTGTGGGAAATGGGATGCAATGACGGAGGGAAATAGGATGCAGTGGCTGAGTGAAATGGGATGCAGTGAGTGAGTGAAATGGGAAGCAGTGACCGAGGGAAATGGAATGCGGTGACTGTGGGAAATAGGGTGCGGTGTCTAATGGAAACGGATGCACTGTCTCAGCTGAATAGTGTTCACTGTCTTCGTTAAATGGGATGCAGTGACTGAGGGAAAGGACATGCAGTGAATGTGGGAAATTGGATGCAGTGACTGAGGGAAATGGGAGGGAGTGACTGACTGAAATGGGAGGGAGTGACTGACTGAAATGCGAGGGAGTGACTGACTGAAATGGGAGGGAGTGACTGAGTGAATTGGGAGGCAGTGACTGAGTGAAGTGGGATGCAGTGACTGAGTGAAATGGCAGGCAGTGACTGAGTGAAATGGGAGGCAGTGACTGAGTGAAATGGGAGGCAGTCACTGAGTGAAATGGGATGCTGTGACTGAGGGTAATGGGATGCAGTGACTGAGTGAAATGGGATGCAGCGACTGTGGGAAATGGGTGGCAGTGACTGTGTGAAGTGGCAGGCAGTGACTGTGTGAAGTGGGAGGCACTGACTTGGTGAAATGGGATGCAGTGACTGCGTGAAGTGGGAGGCAGTGACTGCGTGAAGTGGGATGCAGTGACTGAGGGAAATGGGACGCAGTGGCTGAGTGAAATCGGACGCATTGACTGAGTGAAATGGGACGAAGTGACCGAGTGAAACGGGGTGCAGTGACTGAGGGAAATGGGATGCAGTGACTGAGAGTAATGGGATGCAGTGACTGATGGAAATGGAATGCAGTGACTGATGGAAATCTGATGCAGTGACAGGGAAAGGAGATGCAGTGACTGTGAATGTGGGATGCTGTGACTGAGGGAAATGGATGCACTGTCTCAGTTGAATAGGATTCACTGTATCCGTTAAATGGGATGCAGTGCCTGAGTGAAATTGGATGCAGTGCCTTAGTGAAATAGGCTGCAGTGCCTGAGTGAAATGGGCTGCAGTGCCTGAGTGAAATGGGCTGCAGTGCCTGAGTGAAATGGGATGCAGTGACTGAGGAAAATGAGATGCAGTGACTAAGGGAAAGGAGATGCAGTGACTGTGGGAAATGGGATGCACCGTCTCAGTTCAATGAGATTCACTGTCTCAGTTAAATGGGATGCAGTGACTGAGTGAAACGGGATTCTCTGACTGAGGGAAAGGAGATGCAGGGACTGTGGGAAATCGATTGCAGTGACTGTGGGCAATGGGTTCCAGTGACTGAGGGAAATGGGACGCACTGACTGAGGGTAATGGGACGCAGTGACTGAGGGTAATGGGACGCACTGACTGAGGGTAATGGGACGCAGTGACTGAGGGAAACGGGATGCAGTGACTGCGGGAAATGGCATACCGTGACTGATGGAAATGGGATGCAGTGTCTGAGGGAAATGGGATGCAGTATCTGAGGGAAAGGAAATGAAGTGACTGTCGGAAATGGTGTGCAGTGACTGAGGGAAATGGGATACAGTGACTGAGTGTAATGTGATGCAGTGAGTGAGTGAAATGGGACGCAGTGACTGAGTAAAATGGGGTGCAGTCACTGAGCGAAATGGGATGCAGTGACTGAGGGAAATGGGATGCAGTGACTGAGTGAAATGGCAGGCAGTGACTGAGTGAAATGGGAGGCAGTGACTGAGTGAAATGGGAGGCAGTAGCTGAGTGAAATGGGATGCAGTGATGGACGGGAATGGGATGCAGTGACTGAGTGAAATGGGATGCAGTGACTGACTGAAATGGGATGCAGTGACTGCGTGAAATGGGATGCAGTGACTGAGGGAATTGGGATGCAGTGACTGAGGGAATTGGGATGCAGTAGCTGAGTGAAATGGGATGCAGTGATGGACGGGAATGGGAAAGGAGATGCAGTGACTTTTGGAAACAGGTTGCAGTGATTGAGTGAAATAGGATGCAGTGATTGAGTGAAATGCGGTGCAGTGACTGAGTGAAATGGAAAGCATTGGCTGATGGAAATGGGATGCAGTGGCTGAGTGAAATGGGATGCAGTGGCTGAGTGAAATGGGATGCAGTGGCTGAGTGAAATGGGATGCAGTGACTGAGTGAAATGCGATGCTGTGACTAAGTGAAATGGGGTGCAGTGACTGAGTGAAATGGGATGCTGTGCCTCAGTGGAATGGGATGCAGTGACTGAGGGAAAGGTGATTCAGTGACTGTGGGAAATGGCAAGCTGTGACTGAGGAAAGGAGATGCAGTGACTGTGGGAAATGGGATGCAATGACGGAGGGAAATAGGATGCAGTGGCTGAGTGAAATGGGATGCAGTGAGTGAGTGAAATGGGAAGCAGTGACCGAGGGAAATGGAATGCGGTGACTGTGGGAAATAGGGTGCGGTGTCTAATGGAAACGGATGCACTGTCTCAGCTGAATAGTGTTCACTGTCTTCGTTAAATGGGATGCAGTGACTGAGGGAAAGGACATGCAGTGAATGTGGGAAATTGGATGCAGTGACTGAGGGAAATGGGAGGGAGTGACTGACTGAAATGGGAGGGAGTGACTGACTGAAATGCGAGGGAGTGACTGACTGAAATGGGAGGGAGTGACTGAGTGAATTGGGAGGCAGTGACTGAGTGAAGTGGGATGCAGTGACTGAGTGAAATGGCAGGCAGTGACTGAGTGAAATGGGAGGCAGTGACTGAGTGAAATGGGAGGCAGTCACTGAGTGAAATGGGATGCTGTGACTGAGGGTAATGGGATGCAGCGACTGTGGGAAATGGGTGGCAGTGACTGTGTGAAGTGGCAGGCAGTGACTGTGTGAAGTGGGAGGCACTGACTTGGTGAAATGGGATGCAGTGACTGCGTGAAGTGGGAGGCAGTGACTGCGTGAAGTGGGATGCAGTGACTGAGGGAAATGGGACGCAGTGGCTGAGTGAAATCGGACGCATTGACTGAGTGAAATGGGACGAAGTGACCGAGTGAAACGGGGTGCAGTGACTGAGGGAAATGGGATGCAGTGACTGAGAGTAATGGGATGCAGTGACTGATGGAAATGGAATGCAGTGACTGATGGAAATCTGATGCAGTGACAGGGAAAGGAGATGCAGTGACTGTGAATGTGGGATGCTGTGACTGAGGGAAATGGATGCACTGTCTCAGTTGAATAGGATTCACTGTATCCGTTAAATGGGATGCAGTGCCTGAGTGAAATTGGATGCAGTGCCTTAGTGAAATAGGCTGCAGTGCCTGAGTGAAATGGGCTGCAGTGCCTGAGTGAAATGGGCTGCAGTGCCTGAGTGAAATGGGATGCAGTGACTGAGGAAAATGAGATGCAGTGACTAAGGGAAAGGAGATGCAGTGACTGTGGGAAATGGGATGCACCGTCTCAGTTCAATGAGATTCACTGTCTCAGTTAAATGGGATGCAGTGACTGAGTGAAACGGGATTCTCTGACTGAGGGAAAGGAGATGCAGGGACTGTGGGAAATCGATTGCAGTGACTGTGGGCAATGGGTTCCAGTGACTGAGGGAAATGGGACGCACTGACTGAGGGTAATGGGACGCAGTGACTGAGGGTAATGGGACGCACTGACTGAGGGTAATGGGACGCAGTGACTGAGGGAAACGGGATGCAGTGACTGCGGGAAATGGCATACCGTGACTGATGGAAATGGGATGCAGTGTCTGAGGGAAATGGGATGCAGTATCTGAGGGAAAGGAAATGAAGTGACTGTCGGAAATGGTGTGCAGTGACTGAGGGAAATGGGATACAGTGACTGAGTGTAATGTGATGCAGTGAGTGAGTGAAATGGGACGCAGTGACTGAGTAAAATGGGGTGCAGTCACTGAGCGAAATGGGATGCAGTGACTGAGGGAAATGGGATGCAGTGACTGAGTGAAATGGCAGGCAGTGACTGAGTGAAATGGGAGGCAGTGACTGAGTGAAATGGGAGGCAGTAGCTGAGTGAAATGGGATGCAGTGATGGACGGGAATGGGATGCAGTGACTGAGTGAAATGGGATGCAGTGACTGACTGAAATGGGATGCAGTGACTGCGTGAAATGGGATGCAGTGACTGAGGGAATTGGGATGCAGTGACTGAGGGAATTGGGATGCAGTAGCTGAGTGAAATGGGATGCAGTGATGGACGGGAATGGGAAAGGAGATGCAGTGACTTTTGGAAACAGGTTGCAGTGATTGAGTGAAATAGGATGCAGTGATTGAGTGAAATGCGGTGCAGTGACTGAGTGAAATGGAAAGCATTGGCTGATGGAAATGGGATGCAGTGGCTGAGTGAAATGGGATGCAGTGGCTGAGTGAAATGGGATGCAGTGGCTGAGTGAAATGGGATGCAGTGACTGAGTGAAATGCGATGCTGTGACTAAGTGAAATGGGGTGCAGTGACTGAGTGAAATGGGATGCTGTGCCTCAGTGGAATGGGATGCAGTGACTGAGGGAAAGGTGATTCAGTGACTGTGGGAAATGGCAAGCTGTGACTGAGGAAAGGAGATGCAGTGACTGTGGGAAATGGGATGCAATGACGGAGGGAAATAGGATGCAGTGGCTGAGTGAAATGGGATGCAGTGAGTGAGTGAAATGGGAAGCAGTGACCGAGGGAAATGGAATGCGGTGACTGTGGGAAATAGGGTGCGGTGTCTAATGGAAACGGATGCACTGTCTCAGCTGAATAGTGTTCACTGTCTTCGTTAAATGGGATGCAGTGACTGAGGGAAAGGACATGCAGTGAATGTGGGAAATTGGATGCAGTGACTGAGGGAAATGGGAGGGAGTGACTGACTGAAATGGGAGGGAGTGACTGACTGAAATGCGAGGGAGTGACTGACTGAAATGGGAGGGAGTGACTGAGTGAATTGGGAGGCAGTGACTGAGTGAAGTGGGATGCAGTGACTGAGTGAAATGGCAGGCAGTGACTGAGTGAAATGGGAGGCAGTGACTGAGTGAAATGGGAGGCAGTCACTGAGTGAAATGGGATGCTGTGACTGAGGGTAATGGGATGCAGTGACTGAGTGAAATGGGATGCAGCGACTGTGGGAAATGGGTGGCAGTGACTGTGTGAAGTGGCAGGCAGTGACTGTGTGAAGTGGGAGGCACTGACTTGGTGAAATGGGATGCAGTGACTGCGTGAAGTGGGAGGCAGTGACTGCGTGAAGTGGGATGCAGTGACTGAGGGAAATGGGACGCAGTGGCTGAGTGAAATCGGACGCATTGACTGAGTGAAATGGGACGAAGTGACCGAGTGAAACGGGGTGCAGTGACTGAGGGAAATGGGATGCAGTGACTGAGAGTAATGGGATGCAGTGACTGATGGAAATGGAATGCAGTGACTGATGGAAATCTGATGCAGTGACAGGGAAAGGAGATGCAGTGACTGTGAATGTGGGATGCTGTGACTGAGGGAAATGGATGCACTGTCTCAGTTGAATAGGATTCACTGTATCCGTTAAATGGGATGCAGTGCCTGAGTGAAATTGGATGCAGTGCCTTAGTGAAATAGGCTGCAGTGCCTGAGTGAAATGGGCTGCAGTGCCTGAGTGAAATGGGCTGCAGTGCCTGAGTGAAATGGGATGCAGTCACTGAGTGAAATGGGATGCAGTGACTGAGTGAAATGGGATGCAGTGACTGAGTGAAATGGGATGCAGTGGCTGAGTGAAATGGGATGCAGTGACTGAGTGAAATGGGATGCAGTCACTGAGTGAAATGGGATGCAGTGACTGAGTGAAATGTGATGCAGTCACTGAGTGAAATGGGATGCAGTGATGGATGGTAATGGGATGCAGTGACTGAGTGAAATGGGATGCAGTGACTGAGTGAAATGGGATGCAGTGGCTGAGTGAAATGGGATGCAGTGATGGATGGTAATGGGATGCAGTGACTGAGTGAAATGGGATGCAGTGACTGAGTGAAATGGGATGCAGTGATGGATGGTAATGGGATGCAGTGACTGAGTGAAATGGGATGCAGTGACTGTGTGAAATGGGATGCAGTGGCTGAGTGAAATGGGATGCAGTGACTGAGTGAAATGGGATGCAGTGACTGAGTGAAATGGGATGCAGTGGCTGAGTGAAATGGGATGCAGTGGCTGAGTGAAGTGGGATGCAGTGAGTGAGTGAAATGGGAAGCAGTGACCGAGGGAAATGGAATGCGGTGACTGTGGGGAATAGGGTGCGATGACTAACGGAAACGGATGCACTCTCTCAGCTGAATAGTGTTCACTGGCTTTGTTAAATGGGATGCAGTGACTGAGGGAAAGGACATGCAGTGAATGTGGGAAATTGGATGCAGTGACTGAGGGAAATGGGAGGGAGTGACTGACTGAAATGGGAGGGAGTGACTGAGTGAATTGGGAGGCAGTGACTGAGTGAAGTGGGAGGCAAGTGACTGAGTGAAGTGGGATGCAGTGACTGAGTGAAATGGGAGGCAGTGACTGAGTGAAATGGGAGGCAGTCACTGAGTGAAATGGGATGCTGTGACTGAGGGTAATGTAATGCAGTGACTGAGTGAAATGCGATGCAGTTAATGGCAAAAGGAGATGCAGTGACTGAGTGAAGTGGGAGGCAGTGAGTGTGTGAAGTGGGAGGCAGTGACTGAGTGAAATGGGAAGCAGTGAGTGAGGGTCATGGGATGCAATGACTGAAGGAAATGGGATGCTGTGACTCAGTGAAGTGGGATGCAATGACTGAGTGAATATGATGAAGTGGCTGAGTGAAATGGGATGCAGTGACTGAGTGAAATGGGATGCAGTGGTTCGGTGAAATGGGATGCAGTGACTGAGTGAAATGGGATGCAGTGGCTGAGTGAAATGGGATGCAGTGACTGAGGAAAATGTGATGCAGTGACTGAGGGTAATGGGATGCACCGTCTCAGTTCAATGAGATTCACTGTCGCAGTTAAACGGGACGCAGTGACTGAGTGAAATGGGACGCAGTGACTGAGGAAAATATGATGCCGTGACTGTGGGGAATAGGGTGCGGTGACTGATGGAAATGGATTCACTGTCTCACTTTGATAGGATTCACTGTCTCTGTTAAATGGGATGCAGTGACTGAGTGAAATGGGAGGGAGTGACTGAGTGAAATGGGAGGCAGTGACTGAGTGAAATGGGAGGCAGTGACTGATTGAAATGGGATGCAGTGACTGTGGGAAACGGGATGCAGTGACTGAGGGAAATGCAATGCAGTGCCTGAGCGAAATGCGATGCGGTGACTGAGTGAAATGGGATGCAGTGGCTGAGTGAAATGGCATGCAGTGGCTGAGTGAAATGGCATGCAGTGGCTGAGTGAATTGGGATGCAGTGTCTGAGGGAAAGGAGATGCAGTGACTATGGGATGCAGTGACTGCGTGAAATGGGATGCAGTGACTGACTGAAATGGGAGTGACTGACTGAAATGGGAGGGAGTGACTGAGTGAAATGGGAGGCAGTGACTGAGTGAAATGGGAGGCAGTGACTGAGTGAAGTGGGAGGCAGTGACTGAGAAAATTGCAAGCATTGACTGAGTGAAATGGGATGCCGTGACTGAGTGAAATGGGATGCAGTGACTGAGTGAAATGGGACGCAGTGACTGAGGGAAATGGGATGCACTGACTGAGTGAAATGGGAACCAGTGAATGAGGGAAATGGGATGCAGTGACTGAGTGAAATGGGACGCAGTGACTGAGGGAAATGGGATGCAGTGACTGAAATGGGAGGGAGTGACTGACAGAAATGGGAGGGAGTGACTGACTGAAATGGGATGCAGTGACTGAATGAAATGGGATGCAGTGACTGAGGGAAATGGGATGCAGTGATGGACGGTAATGGGATGCAGTGACTGAGTGAAATGGGATGCAGTGACTGAGTGAAATGGGAAGCAGTGACTGTGTGAAATGGGATGCAGTGACTGAGGGAATTGGGATGCAGTGACTGAGGGAATTGGGATGCAGTGGCTGAAGGAAAGGAGATGCAGTGACTTTTGGAAACAGGTTGCAGTGATTGAGTGAAATAGGATGCAGTGATTGAGTGAAATGCGATGCAGTGACTGAGTGAAATGGGGTGCAGTGACTGAGTGAAATGCGATGCTGTGACTGAGTGAAATGGGATGCAGTGGCTGAGTGAAATGGGATGCAGTGACTGAGTGAAATGCGATGCTGTGACTAAGTGAAATGGGGTGCAGTGACTGAGTGAAATGGGATGCTGTGCCTCAGTGGAATGGGATGCAGTGACTGAGGGAAAGGTGATTCAGTGACTGTGGGAAATGGCAAGCTGTGACTGAGGAAAGGAGATGCAGTGACTGTGGGAAATGGGATGCAATGACGGAGGGAAATGGGATGCAGTGGCTGAGTGAAATGGGATGCAGTGAGTGAGTGAAATGGGAAGCAGTGACCGAGGGAAATGGAATGCGGTGACTGTGGGAAATAGGGTGCGGTGTCTAATGGAAACGGATGCACTGTCTCAGCTGAATAGTGTTCACTGTCTTCGTTAAATGGGATGCAGTGACTGAGGGAAAGGACATGCAGTGAATGTGGGAAATTGGATGCAGTGACTGAGGGAAATGGGAGGGAGTGACTGACTGAAATGGGAGGGAGTGACTGACTGAAATGGGAGGGAGTGACTGAGTGAATTGGGAGGCAGTGACTGAGTGAAGTGGGATGCAGTGACTGAGTGAAATGGCAGGCAGTGACTGAGTGAAATGGGAGGCAGTGACTGAGTGAAATGGGAGGCAGTGACTGAGTGAAATGGGATGCTGTGACTGAGGGTAATGGGATGCAGTGACTGAGGGTAATGGGATGCAGTGACTGAGTGAAATGGGATGCAGTGACTGTGGGAAATGGGTGGCAGTGACGATGTGAAGTGGCAGGCAGTGACTGTGTGAAGTGGGAGGCACTGACTTGGTGAAATGGGATGCAGTGACTGCGTGAAGTGGGAGGCAGTGACTGCGTGAAGTGGGATGCAGTGACTGAGGGAAATGGGACGCAGTGGCTGAGTGAAATCGGACGCATTGACTGAGTGAAATGGGACGAAGTGACCGAGTGAAACGGGGTGCAGTGACTGAGGGAAATGGGATGCAGTGACTGAGTGAAATGGCAGGCAGTGACTGAGTGAAATGTGAGGCAGTGACTGAGTGAAATGGGAGGCAGTGGCTGAGTGAAATGGGATGCAGTTACTGAATGAAATGGGATGTAGTGACTGAATGAAATGGGGTGCAGTGACTGAGGGAAATGGGTGCAGTGACTGAGGGAAGTGGGTGCAGTGACTGAGGGAAATGGATGCAGTGACTCGGGGTCATGGGATGCACTGACTGAGTGAAATGTGATGCAGTGGCTGAGTGAAATGGGATGCAGTCACTGAGTGAAATGGGATGCAGTGGCTGAGTGAAATGGGATGCAGTCACTGAGTGAAATGGGATGCAGTGACTGAGTGAAATGTGATGTAGTGGCTGAGTGAAATGGGATGCAGTCACTGAGTGAAATGGGATGCAGTGATGGATGGTAATGGGATGCAGTGACTGAGTGAAATGGGATGCAGTGACTGAGTGAAATTGGATGCAGTGGCTGAGTGAAATGGGATGCAGTCACTGAGTGAAATGGGATGCAGTGGCTGAGTGAAATGGGATGCAGTCACTGAGTGAAATGGGATGCAGTCACTGAGTGAAATGAGATGCAGTGACTGAGTGAAATGTGATGCAGTCACTGAGTGAAATGGGATGCAGTGATGGATGGTAATGGGATGCAGTGACTGAGTGAAATGGGATGCAGTGACTGAGTGAAATGGGATGCAGTGGCTGAGTGAAATCGGATGCAGTCACTGAGTGAAATGGGATGCAGTGATGGATGGTAATGGGATGCAGTGGCTGAGTGAAATGGGATGCAGTCACTGAGTGAAATGGGATGCAGTGATGGATGGTAATGGGATGCAGTGACTGAGTGAAATGGGATGCAGTGACTGAGTGAAATGGGATGCAGTGGCTGAGTGAAGTGGGATGCAGTGAGTGAGTGAAATGGGAAGCAGTGACCGAGGGAAATGGAATGCGGTGACTGTGGGGAATAGGGTGCGATGACTAACGGAAACGGATGCACTCTCTCAGCTGAATAGTGTTCACTGGCTTTGTTAAATGGGATGCAGTGACTGAGGGAAAGGACATGCAGTGAATGTGGGAAATTGGATGCAGTGACTGAGGGAAATGGGAGGGAGTGACTGAGGGAAATGGGAGGGAGTGACTGACTGAAATGGGAGGGAGTGACTGAGTGAATTGGGAGGCAGTGACTGAGTGAAGTGGGAGGCAAGTGACTGAGTGAAGTGGGATGCAGTGACTGAGTGAAATGGGAGGCAGTGACTGAGTGAAATGGGAGGCAGTCACTGAGTGAAATGGGATGCTGTGACTGAGGGTAATGTAATGCAGTGACTGAGTGAAATGCGATGCAGTTAATGGCAAAAGGAGATGCAGTGACTGAGTGAAGTGGGAGGCAGTGAGTGTGTGAAGTGGGAGGCAGTGACTGAGTGAAATGGGAAGCAGTGAGTGAGGGTCATGGGATGCAATGACTGAAGGAAATGGGATGCTGTGACTCAGTGAAGTGGGATGCAATGACTGAGTGAATATGATGAAGTGGCTGAGTGAAATGGGATGCAGTGACTGAGTGAAATGGGATGCAGTGGTTCGGTGAAATGGGATGCAGTGACTGAGTGAAATGGGATGCAGTGGCTGAGTGAAATGGGATGCAGTGACTGAGGAAAATGTGATGCAGTGACTGAGGGTAATGGGATGCACCGTCTCAGTTCAATGAGATTCACTGTCGCAGTTAAACGGGACGCAGTGACTGAGTGAAATGGGACGCAGTGACTGAGGAAAATATGATGCCGTGACTGTGGGGAATAGGGTGCGGTGACTGATGGAAATGGATTCACTGTCTCACTTTGATAGGATTCACTGTCTCTGTTAAATGGGATGCAGTGACTGAGTGAAATGGGAGGGAGTGACTGAGTGAAATGGGAGGCAGTGACTGAGTGAAATGGGAGGCAGTGACTGATTGAAATGGGATGCAGTGACTGTGGGAAACGGGATGCAGTGACTGAGGGAAATGCAATGCAGTGCCTGAGCGAAATGCGATGCGGTGACTGAGTGAAATGGGATGCAGTGGCTGAGTGAAATGGCATGCAGTGGCTGAGTGAAATGGCATGCAGTGGCTGAGTGAATTGGGATGCAGTGTCTGAGGGAAAGGAGATGCAGTGACTATGGGATGCAGTGACTGCGTGAAATGGGATGCAGTGACTGACTGAAATGGGAGTGACTGACTGAAATGGGAGGGAGTGACTGAGTGAAATGGGAGGCAGTGACTGAGTGAAATGGGAGGCAGTGACTGAGTGAAGTGGGAGGCAGTGACTGAGAAAATTGCAAGCATTGACTGAGTGAAATGGGATGCCGTGACTGAGTGAAATGGGATGCAGTGACTGAGTGAAATGGGACGCAGTGACTGAGGGAAATGGGATGCACTGACTGAGTGAAATGGGAACCAGTGAATGAGGGAAATGGGATGCAGTGACTGAGTGAAATGGGACGCAGTGACTGAGGGAAATGGGATGCAGTGACTGAAATGGGAGGGAGTGACTGACAGAAATGGGAGGGAGTGACTGACTGAAATGGGATGCAGTGACTGAATGAAATGGGATGCAGTGACTGAGGGAAATGGGATGCAGTGATGGACGGTAATGGGATGCAGTGACTGAGTGAAATGGGATGCAGTGACTGAGTGAAATGGGAAGCAGTGACTGTGTGAAATGGGATGCAGTGACTGAGGGAATTGGGATGCAGTGACTGAGGGAATTGGGATGCAGTGGCTGAAGGAAAGGAGATGCAGTGACTTTTGGAAACAGGTTGCAGTGATTGAGTGAAATAGGATGCAGTGATTGAGTGAAATGCGATGCAGTGACTGAGTGAAATGGGGTGCAGTGACTGAGTGAAATGCGATGCTGTGACTGAGTGAAATGGGATGCAGTGGCTGAGTGAAATGGGATGCAGTGACTGAGTGAAATGCGATGCTGTGACTAAGTGAAATGGGGTGCAGTGACTGAGTGAAATGGGATGCTGTGCCTCAGTGGAATGGGATGCAGTGACTGAGGGAAAGGTGATTCAGTGACTGTGGGAAATGGCAAGCTGTGACTGAGGAAAGGAGATGCAGTGACTGTGGGAAATGGGATGCAATGACGGAGGGAAATGGGATGCAGTGGCTGAGTGAAATGGGATGCAGTGAGTGAGTGAAATGGGAAGCAGTGACCGAGGGAAATGGAATGCGGTGACTGTGGGAAATAGGGTGCGGTGTCTAATGGAAACGGATGCACTGTCTCAGCTGAATAGTGTTCACTGTCTTCGTTAAATGGGATGCAGTGACTGAGGGAAAGGACATGCAGTGAATGTGGGAAATTGGATGCAGTGACTGAGGGAAATGGGAGGGAGTGACTGACTGAAATGGGAGGGAGTGACTGACTGAAATGGGAGGGAGTGACTGAGTGAATTGGGAGGCAGTGACTGAGTGAAGTGGGATGCAGTGACTGAGTGAAATGGCAGGCAGTGACTGAGTGAAATGGGAGGCAGTGACTGAGTGAAATGGGAGGCAGTGACTGAGTGAAATGGGATGCTGTGACTGAGGGTAATGGGATGCAGTGACTGAGGGTAATGGGATGCAGTGACTGAGTGAAATGGGATGCAGTGACTGTGGGAAATGGGTGGCAGTGACGATGTGAAGTGGCAGGCAGTGACTGTGTGAAGTGGGAGGCACTGACTTGGTGAAATGGGATGCAGTGACTGCGTGAAGTGGGAGGCAGTGACTGCGTGAAGTGGGATGCAGTGACTGAGGGAAATGGGACGCAGTGGCTGAGTGAAATCGGACGCATTGACTGAGTGAAATGGGACGAAGTGACCGAGTGAAACGGGGTGCAGTGACTGAGGGAAATGGGATGCAGTGACTGAGTGAAATGGCAGGCAGTGACTGAGTGAAATGTGAGGCAGTGACTGAGTGAAATGGGAGGCAGTGGCTGAGTGAAATGGGATGCAGTTACTGAATGAAATGGGATGTAGTGACTGAATGAAATGGGGTGCAGTGACTGAGGGAAATGGGTGCAGTGACTGAGGGAAGTGGGTGCAGTGACTGAGGGAAATGGATGCAGTGACTCGGGGTCATGGGATGCACTGACTGAGTGAAATGTGATGCAGTGGCTGAGTGAAATGGGATGCAGTCACTGAGTGAAATGGGATGCAGTGGCTGAGTGAAATGGGATGCAGTCACTGAGTGAAATGGGATGCAGTGACTGAGTGAAATGTGATGTAGTGGCTGAGTGAAATGGGATGCAGTCACTGAGTGAAATGGGATGCAGTGATGGATGGTAATGGGATGCAGTGACTGAGTGAAATGGGATGCAGTGACTGAGTGAAATTGGATGCAGTGGCTGAGTGAAATGGGATGCAGTCACTGAGTGAAATGGGATGCAGTGGCTGAGTGAAATGGGATGCAGTCACTGAGTGAAATGGGATGCAGTCACTGAGTGAAATGAGATGCAGTGACTGAGTGAAATGTGATGCAGTCACTGAGTGAAATGGGATGCAGTGATGGATGGTAATGGGATGCAGTGACTGAGTGAAATGGGATGCAGTGACTGAGTGAAATGGGATGCAGTGGCTGAGTGAAATCGGATGCAGTCACTGAGTGAAATGGGATGCAGTGATGGATGGTAATGGGATGCAGTGGCTGAGTGAAATGGGATGCAGTCACTGAGTGAAATGGGATGCAGTGATGGATGGTAATGGGATGCAGTGACTGAGTGAAATGGGATGCAGTGACTGAGTGAAATGGGATGCAGTGGCTGAGTGAAGTGGGATGCAGTGAGTGAGTGAAATGGGAAGCAGTGACCGAGGGAAATGGAATGCGGTGACTGTGGGGAATAGGGTGCGATGACTAACGGAAACGGATGCACTCTCTCAGCTGAATAGTGTTCACTGGCTTTGTTAAATGGGATGCAGTGACTGAGGGAAAGGACATGCAGTGAATGTGGGAAATTGGATGCAGTGACTGAGGGAAATGGGAGGGAGTGACTGAGGGAAATGGGAGGGAGTGACTGACTGAAATGGGAGGGAGTGACTGAGTGAATTGGGAGGCAGTGACTGAGTGAAGTGGGAGGCAAGTGACTGAGTGAAGTGGGATGCAGTGACTGAGTGAAATGGGAGGCAGTGACTGAGTGAAATGGGAGGCAGTCACTGAGTGAAATGGGATGCTGTGACTGAGGGTAATGTAATGCAGTGACTGAGTGAAATGCGATGCAGTTAATGGCAAAAGGAGATGCAGTGACTGAGTGAAGTGGGAGGCAGTGAGTGTGTGAAGTGGGAGGCAGTGACTGAGTGAAATGGGAAGCAGTGAGTGAGGGTCATGGGATGCAATGACTGAAGGAAATGGGATGCTGTGACTCAGTGAAGTGGGATGCAATGACTGAGTGAATATGATGAAGTGGCTGAGTGAAATGGGATGCAGTGACTGAGTGAAATGGGATGCAGTGGTTCGGTGAAATGGGATGCAGTGACTGAGTGAAATGGGATGCAGTGGCTGAGTGAAATGGGATGCAGTGACTGAGGAAAATGTGATGCAGTGACTGAGGGTAATGGGATGCACCGTCTCAGTTCAATGAGATTCACTGTCGCAGTTAAACGGGACGCAGTGACTGAGTGAAATGGGACGCAGTGACTGAGGAAAATATGATGCCGTGACTGTGGGGAATAGGGTGCGGTGACTGATGGAAATGGATTCACTGTCTCACTTTGATAGGATTCACTGTCTCTGTTAAATGGGATGCAGTGACTGAGTGAAATGGGAGGGAGTGACTGAGTGAAATGGGAGGCAGTGACTGAGTGAAATGGGAGGCAGTGACTGATTGAAATGGGATGCAGTGACTGTGGGAAACGGGATGCAGTGACTGAGGGAAATGCAATGCAGTGCCTGAGCGAAATGCGATGCGGTGACTGAGTGAAATGGGATGCAGTGGCTGAGTGAAATGGCATGCAGTGGCTGAGTGAAATGGCATGCAGTGGCTGAGTGAATTGGGATGCAGTGTCTGAGGGAAAGGAGATGCAGTGACTATGGGATGCAGTGACTGCGTGAAATGGGATGCAGTGACTGACTGAAATGGGAGTGACTGACTGAAATGGGAGGGAGTGACTGAGTGAAATGGGAGGCAGTGACTGAGTGAAATGGGAGGCAGTGACTGAGTGAAGTGGGAGGCAGTGACTGAGAAAATTGCAAGCATTGACTGAGTGAAATGGGATGCCGTGACTGAGTGAAATGGGATGCAGTGACTGAGTGAAATGGGACGCAGTGACTGAGGGAAATGGGATGCACTGACTGAGTGAAATGGGAACCAGTGAATGAGGGAAATGGGATGCAGTGACTGAGTGAAATGGGACGCAGTGACTGAGGGAAATGGGATGCAGTGACTGAAATGGGAGGGAGTGACTGACAGAAATGGGAGGGAGTGACTGACTGAAATGGGATGCAGTGACTGAATGAAATGGGATGCAGTGACTGAGGGAAATGGGATGCAGTGATGGACGGTAATGGGATGCAGTGACTGAGTGAAATGGGATGCAGTGACTGAGTGAAATGGGAAGCAGTGACTGTGTGAAATGGGATGCAGTGACTGAGGGAATTGGGATGCAGTGACTGAGGGAATTGGGATGCAGTGGCTGAAGGAAAGGAGATGCAGTGACTTTTGGAAACAGGTTGCAGTGATTGAGTGAAATAGGATGCAGTGATTGAGTGAAATGCGATGCAGTGACTGAGTGAAATGGGGTGCAGTGACTGAGTGAAATGCGATGCTGTGACTGAGTGAAATGGGATGCAGTGGCTGAGTGAAATGGGATGCAGTGACTGAGTGAAATGCGATGCTGTGACTAAGTGAAATGGGGTGCAGTGACTGAGTGAAATGGGATGCTGTGCCTCAGTGGAATGGGATGCAGTGACTGAGGGAAAGGTGATTCAGTGACTGTGGGAAATGGCAAGCTGTGACTGAGGAAAGGAGATGCAGTGACTGTGGGAAATGGGATGCAATGACGGAGGGAAATGGGATGCAGTGGCTGAGTGAAATGGGATGCAGTGAGTGAGTGAAATGGGAAGCAGTGACCGAGGGAAATGGAATGCGGTGACTGTGGGAAATAGGGTGCGGTGTCTAATGGAAACGGATGCACTGTCTCAGCTGAATAGTGTTCACTGTCTTCGTTAAATGGGATGCAGTGACTGAGGGAAAGGACATGCAGTGAATGTGGGAAATTGGATGCAGTGACTGAGGGAAATGGGAGGGAGTGACTGACTGAAATGGGAGGGAGTGACTGACTGAAATGGGAGGGAGTGACTGAGTGAATTGGGAGGCAGTGACTGAGTGAAGTGGGATGCAGTGACTGAGTGAAATGGCAGGCAGTGACTGAGTGAAATGGGAGGCAGTGACTGAGTGAAATGGGAGGCAGTGACTGAGTGAAATGGGATGCTGTGACTGAGGGTAATGGGATGCAGTGACTGAGGGTAATGGGATGCAGTGACTGAGTGAAATGGGATGCAGTGACTGTGGGAAATGGGTGGCAGTGACGATGTGAAGTGGCAGGCAGTGACTGTGTGAAGTGGGAGGCACTGACTTGGTGAAATGGGATGCAGTGACTGCGTGAAGTGGGAGGCAGTGACTGCGTGAAGTGGGATGCAGTGACTGAGGGAAATGGGACGCAGTGGCTGAGTGAAATCGGACGCATTGACTGAGTGAAATGGGACGAAGTGACCGAGTGAAACGGGGTGCAGTGACTGAGGGAAATGGGATGCAGTGACTGAGTGAAATGGCAGGCAGTGACTGAGTGAAATGTGAGGCAGTGACTGAGTGAAATGGGAGGCAGTGGCTGAGTGAAATGGGATGCAGTTACTGAATGAAATGGGATGTAGTGACTGAATGAAATGGGGTGCAGTGACTGAGGGAAATGGGTGCAGTGACTGAGGGAAGTGGGTGCAGTGACTGAGGGAAATGGATGCAGTGACTCGGGGTCATGGGATGCACTGACTGAGTGAAATGTGATGCAGTGGCTGAGTGAAATGGGATGCAGTCACTGAGTGAAATGGGATGCAGTGGCTGAGTGAAATGGGATGCAGTCACTGAGTGAAATGGGATGCAGTGACTGAGTGAAATGTGATGTAGTGGCTGAGTGAAATGGGATGCAGTCACTGAGTGAAATGGGATGCAGTGATGGATGGTAATGGGATGCAGTGACTGAGTGAAATGGGATGCAGTGACTGAGTGAAATTGGATGCAGTGGCTGAGTGAAATGGGATGCAGTCACTGAGTGAAATGGGATGCAGTGGCTGAGTGAAATGGGATGCAGTCACTGAGTGAAATGGGATGCAGTCACTGAGTGAAATGAGATGCAGTGACTGAGTGAAATGTGATGCAGTCACTGAGTGAAATGGGATGCAGTGATGGATGGTAATGGGATGCAGTGACTGAGTGAAATGGGATGCAGTGACTGAGTGAAATGGGATGCAGTGGCTGAGTGAAATCGGATGCAGTCACTGAGTGAAATGGGATGCAGTGATGGATGGTAATGGGATGCAGTGGCTGAGTGAAATGGGATGCAGTCACTGAGTGAAATGGGATGCAGTGATGGATGGTAATGGGATGCAGTGACTGAGTGAAATGGGATGCAGTGACTGAGTGAAATGGGATGCAGTGGCTGAGTGAAGTGGGATGCAGTGAGTGAGTGAAATGGGAAGCAGTGACCGAGGGAAATGGAATGCGGTGACTGTGGGGAATAGGGTGCGATGACTAACGGAAACGGATGCACTCTCTCAGCTGAATAGTGTTCACTGGCTTTGTTAAATGGGATGCAGTGACTGAGGGAAAGGACATGCAGTGAATGTGGGAAATTGGATGCAGTGACTGAGGGAAATGGGAGGGAGTGACTGAGGGAAATGGGAGGGAGTGACTGACTGAAATGGGAGGGAGTGACTGAGTGAATTGGGAGGCAGTGACTGAGTGAAGTGGGAGGCAAGTGACTGAGTGAAGTGGGATGCAGTGACTGAGTGAAATGGGAGGCAGTGACTGAGTGAAATGGGAGGCAGTCACTGAGTGAAATGGGATGCTGTGACTGAGGGTAATGTAATGCAGTGACTGTGTGAAATGCGATGCAGTTAATGGCAAAAGGAGATGCAGTGACTGAGTGAAGTGGGAGGCAGTGAGTGTGTGAAGTGGGAGGCAGTGACTGAGTGAAATGGGAAGCAGTGAGTGAGGGTCATGGGATGCAGTGAGCGAGGGTCATGGGATGCAATGACTGAAGGAAATGGGATGCTGTGACTCAGTTAAATGGGATGCAATGACTGAGTGAATATGATGAAGTGGCTGAGTGAAATGGGATGCAGTGGTTCAGTGAAATGGGATGCAGTGACTGAGTGAAATGGGATGCAGTGGCTGAGTGAAATGGGATGCAGTGACTGAGGAAAATGTGATGCAGTGACTGAGGGTAATGGGATGCACCGTCTCAGTTCAATGAGATTCACTGTCGCAGTTAAACGGGACGCAGTGACTGAGTGAAATGGGACGCAGTGACTGAGGGAAATGTGATGCCGTGACTGTGGGGAATAGGGTGCGGTGACTGATGGAAATGGATTCACTGTCTCACTTTGATAGGATTCACTGTCTCTGTTAAATGGGATGCAGTGACTGAGTGAAATGGGAGGGAGTGACTGAGTGAAATGGGAGGCAGTGACTGAGTGAAATGGGAGGCAGTGACTGATTGAAATGGGATGCAGTGACTGTGGGAAACGGGATGCAGTGACTGAGGGAAATGCAATGCAGTGCCTGAGCGAAATGCGATGCGGTGACTGAGTGAAATGGGATGCAGTGGCTGAGTGAAATGGCATGCAGTGGCTGAGTGAAATGGCATGCAGTGGCTGAGTGAATTGGGATGCAGTGTCTGAGGGAAAGGAGATGCAGTGACTATGGGATGCAGTGACTGCGTGAAATGGGATGCAGTGACTGACTGAAATGGGAGTGACTGACTGAAATGGGAGGGAGTGACTGAGTGAAATGGGAGGCAGTGACTGAGAAAATTGCAAGCATTGACTGAGTGAAATGGGATGCCGTGACTGAGTGAAATGGGATGCAGTGACTGAGTGAAATGGGACGCAGTGACTGAGGGAAATGGGATGCACTGACTGAGTGAAATGGGAACCAGTGAATGAGGGAAATGGGATGCAGTGACTGAGTGAAATGGGACGCAGTGACTGAGGGAAATGGGATGCACTGACTGAGTGAAATGGGAACCAGTGAATGAGGGAAATGGGATGCATTGACTGAAATGGGAGGGAGTGACTGACAGAAATGGGAGAGAGTGACTGAAAAGGGATGCAGTGACTGAGGGAAATGGGATGCAGTGACTGAGGGAAATGGGATGCAGTGACTGAGTGAAATGTGATGCAGTGACTGAGGGAAAGGAGATGCAGTGAATGTGGGAAATGGGAGGCAGTGACTGAGGGAAATGGGAGGCAGTGACTGAGGAAATGGGTTGCAGTGACTGAGTGAAATGTGATTAAGTCACTGAGTGAAATGGGATGCAGTGATTGTGAGAAATGAAATGCAGTGACTGAGCCTAATGGGATGCAGTGACTGAGGGAAATGGGATGCAGTAACTGAGGGAAATGGGATGCAGTGACTGAGTGAAATGTGATTAAGTCACTGAGTGAAATGGGATGCAGTGATTGTGAGAAATGAAATGCAGTGACTGAGCCTAATGGGATGCAGTGACTGAGGGAAATGGGATGCAGTAACTGAGGGAAATGGGATGCAGTGACTGAGTGAAATGGGATGGACTGAATGAGTGACATGAGATGCAGAGACTGATGGAAATTGCATGCAGTAAGAGAGTGACATGAGCTGCAGTGACTGAGTGAAATGGGTTGCAGTGACTGCGCAAGTGGGATGCAGTATCTGACGGAAATTTGATGAAGTGTCAGTGAGAAACGGGATGCAGTGACTGAGTGAAATGGGACGCAGTGACTGAGGGTAATGGGACGCACTGACTGAGGGTAATGGGACGCAGTGACTGAGTGAAATGTGATGCAGTGACTGAGTGAAATGGGGTGCAGTGACTGAGTGAAATGGGATGCAGTGACTGAGGGAATTGGGATGCAGTGACTGAGTGAAATGGGATGCAGTGACTGAGGGAATTGGGATGCAGTGACTGAGTGTAATGGGATGCAGTGACTGAGTGAAATGGGACGCAGTGCTCGCGGGAAATGGGACGCAGTGACTGAGTGATATAGGATGCAGTGACTGAGTGTAATGAGATGCAGTGACTGAGTGTAACGTGATGCCGTGACTGTGGGGAATAGGGTGCGGTGACTGATGGAAATGGATTCACTGTCGCAGTTGAATAGGATTCACTGTCTCCATGAAATGGGATGCAGTGTCTGAGTGAAATGGGATGCAGAGACTGACTGAAATGGGAGGGAGTGACCGACTGAAATGGGAGGGAGTGACCGACTGAAATGGGAGGGAGTGACTGACTGAAATCCGATGCAGTGACTGAGTGAAATGGGATGCAGTGACTGAGTGTAATGGGATGCAGTGACTGTGGGGAATAGGGTGTGGTGACTGATGGAAGTGGATTCCCTGCCTGATTTGGACAGGTGTCACTGTCTCCTGCTCAGAGGGACTGGCCCCCGCAGCCCTGGCCCCCGCCGACCTCACCCGCTCAGAGGGACTGGTCCCCGCAGCCCTGACCCGCTCAGAGGGACTGGCCCCGCAGCGAGATCCGCTCAGAGGGACTCACCCCCGCAGCCCTGACCCGCTCACTGCGACTTGCCCCCTGCAGTCCTGACCCGCTCACTGCGACTTGCCCCCCCCAGACCTGACCCGCTCACTGCGACTTGCCCCCCGCAGTCCTGACCCGCTAAAAGCGACTTGCCCCCCGCAGCCCTATCCCGCTCACTGCGACACTGCCCCCCGCAGCCCTGACCCGCTCACTGCGACTTGCCCCCCGCAGCCCTGACCCGCTCACTGCGACTTGCCCCCCGCAGACCTGACCCGCTCACTGCAACTTGCCCCCCGCAGTCCTGAACCGCTCAAAGCGACTTGCCCCCCGCAGCCCTGACCCGCTCACTGCGACACTGCCCCCCGCAGCCCTGACCCACTCAGAGCGACTTGCCCCCCGCAGCCCTGACCCGCTCAGAGGGACTGGCCCCCGCAGCCCTGACCCGCTCACAGGGACTGGACCCCCGCAGCCCTGACCCGCTTACTGCGACTTGCCCCCCGCAGCCCTGACCCGCTTACTGCGACACTGCCCCCCGCAGCCCTGACCTGCTCACTGCGACTTGCCCCCCGCAGCCCTGACCCGCTCACTGCGACTGGCCTTCCCGCAGCCCTGACCCGCTCACTGCGACTTGCACCCCGCAGCCCTGAACCGCTCACGGGGACTTGCCCCCGCAGTCCTGTCCCACTCACATTGACTTGCTCCCACAGCCCTGACCCGCTCACTGCGACTGGCCCCCCAGCAGCCCTGACCCGCTGACTGCGATTTGTTCCCCGCAGCCCTGACCCGCTCACTGCGACACTGCCACTCGCAGCCCTGACCTGCTCACTGCGACTTGCCCCCCGCAGCCCTGACACGCTGACAGGGACTTGCCCACCGCAGTCCTGTCCCGCTGACAGTGACTGGCCCCCCGCAGCCCTGACACGCTCACTGAGACTTGCCCCCCGCAGTCCTGACACGCTCACTGCGACACTGCCCCCCGCAGTCCTGACCCCCTCAGAGGGACTGGTCTCTGCAGCCCTGAACTGCTCACAGGGACTGGCCCCCGCAGACCTGACCCATTTCACTGCGACTTGCCACCCGCAGCCCTGATCCGCTCACAGCGACTGGCCCCGGCAGCCCTGACCCGCTCACTGCGACTTGCCCCCCGCAGTCCTGTCCCGCTGACAGGGACTTGCCCCCCGCAGTCCTCACCCGCTGACTGCGACTGGCGACCCGCTCACTGCGACTTGCCCCCCGCAGCCCTGACCTGCTCACTGCGACTTGCCCTCCGCAGCCATGACCCGCTCAGGGGTTCCGGCCCCCTGCAGCCCTGACCTGCTCACTGCGACTTGCCCCCTGCAGCCCTGAACCGCTCAGAGGGACTGGCCCCCGCAGCCTTGACCCGCTCACTGCGACTTGCCCCCCGCAGCCCTGACCCGCTCACAGGGACTGGCCCCCGCAGCCCTGACCCGCTCACTGCGACTTGCCCCCCGCAGCCCTGACCCGCTCACAGGGACTGGACCCCCGCCGCCCTGACCCGCTTACTGCGACTTGCCCCCCGCAGCCCTGACCCGCTCACTGCAACACTGCCCCCTGCAGCCCTGACCTGCTCACTGCGACTTGCCCCCCGCAGCCCTGACCCGCTCACTGCGACTGGCCCTCCCGCAGCCCTGACCCGCTCACTGCGACTTGCACCCCGCAGCCCTGACCCGCTCACGGGGACTGGACCCCCGCCGCCCTGACCCGCTCACAGGGACTGGACCCCCGCCGCCCTGACCCGCTTACTGCGACTTGCCCCCCGCAGCCCTGACCCGCTCACTGCAACACTGCCCCCTGCAGCCCTGACCTGCTCACTGCGACTTGCCCCCCGCAGCCCTGACCCGCTCACTGCGACTGGCCCTCCCGCAGCCCTGACCCGCTCACTGCGACTTGCACCCTGCAGCCCTGACCCGCTCACGGGGACTTGCCCCCGCAGTCCTGTCCCACTCACATTGACTTGCTCCCACAGCCCTGACCCGCTCACTGCGACTGGCCCCCCGCAGCCCTGACCCGCTGACTGCGATTTGTTCCCCGCAGCCCTGACCCGCTCACTGCGACACTGCCACTCGCAGCCCTGACCTGCTCACTGCGACTTGCCCCCCGCAGCCCTGACACGCTGACAGGGACTTGCCCACCGCAGTCCTGTCCCGCTGACAGTGACTGGCCCCCGCAGCCCTGACACCCTCACTGAGACTTGCCCCCCGCAGTCCTGACCCACTCACTGCGACTTGCCCCCCGCAGCCCTGACACGCTCACTGCGACACTGCCCCCCGCAGTCCTGACCCCCTCAGAGGGACTGGCCCCCGCAGACCTGACCCGCTCACTGCGACTTGCCCCCTGCAGCCCTGACCCATTTCACTGCGACTTGCCACCCGCAGCCCTGATCCGCTCACAGCGACTGGCCCCGGCAGCCCTGACCCGCTCACTGCGACTTGCCCCCCGCAGTCCTGTCCCGCTGACAGGGACTTGCCCCCCGCAGTCCTCACCCGCTGACTGCGACTGGCGACCCGCTCACTGCGACTTGCCCTCCGCAGCCATGACCCGCTCAGGGGTTCCGGCCCCCCGCAGCCATGACCCGCTCACTGCGACTTGCCCCCCGCAGCCGTGACTCGCTGACAGGGACTTGCGCCCGCAGCCCTGACCCGCTCACTGCGACTTGCCCCCTGCAGCCCTGAACCGCTCAGAGGGACTGGCCCCCGCAGCCCTGACCCGCTCACTGCGACTTGCCCCCCGCAGCCCTGACCCGCTCACAGGGACTCTCCGCCGCAGCCCAGACTCGCTCACATGGACTGGCGCCCGGCAGCCCTGACCCGCTCACTGCGACCTGCCCCCCTGCAGTCCTGTCCCGCTGACAGGGACATGCCCCCGCAGCCCTGACCCGCTCACAGGGACTGGCCCACGCATCCCTTACCTGCTCACAGGGACTGGCCCCCCGCAACCCTGACCCGCTCACGGCGACTTGCCCCCCGCAGCCCTGACCCGCTCACAGGGTTTGGCCCCCTGCAACCCTGACCCACTCACTGCGACTTGCCCCCCGCAGCCCTGACCCGCTCACTGCGACTTGCCCCCTGCAGCCCTGACCCGCTCAGAGGGACTGTCCCCCGCATCCCTGACCCGCTCACAGGGATTCGCCCCCCGCAGCCTTGACCCGCTCACTGCAACACTGCCCCCTGCAGCCCTGACCTGCTCACTGCGACTTGCCCCCCGCAGCCCTGACCCGCTCACTGCGACTGGCCCTCCCGCAGCCCTGACCCGCTCACTGCGACTTGCACCCTGCAGCCCTGACCCGCTCACGGGGACTTGCCCCCGCAGTCCTGTCCCACTCACATTGACTTGCTCCCACAGCCCTGACCCGCTCACTGCGACTGGCCCCCCGCAGCCCTGACCCGCTGACTGCGATTTGTTCCCCGCAGCCCTGACCCGCTCACTGCGACACTGCCACTCGCAGCCCTGACCTGCTCACTGCGACTTGCCCCCCGCAGCCCTGACACGCTGACAGGGACTTGCCCACCGCAGTCCTGTCCCGCTGACAGTGACTGGCCCCCCGCAGCCCTGACACGCTCACTGAGACTTGCCCCCCGCAGTCCTGACACGCTCACTGCGACACTGCCCCCCGCAGTCCTGACCCCCTCAGAGGGACTGGTCTCTGCAGCCCTGAACTGCTCACAGGGACTGGCCCCCGCAGACCTGACCCATTTCACTGCGACTTGCCACCCGCAGCCCTGATCCGCTCACAGCGACTGGCCCCGGCAGCCCTGACCCGCTCACTGCGACTTGCCCCCCGCAGTCCTGTCCCGCTGACAGGGACTTGCCCCCCGCAGTCCTCACCCGCTGACTGCGACTGGCGACCCGCTCACTGCGACTTGCCCCCCGCAGCCCTGACCTGCTCACTGCGACTTGCCCTCCGCAGCCATGACCCGCTCAGGGGTTCCGGCCCCCTGCAGCCCTGACCTGCTCACTGCGACTTGCCCCCTGCAGCCCTGAACCGCTCAGAGGGACTGGCCCCCGCAGCCTTGACCCGCTCACTGCGACTTGCCCCCCGCAGCCCTGACCCGCTCACAGGGACTGGCCCCCGCAGCCCTGACCCGCTCACTGCGACTTGCCCCCCGCAGCCCTGACCCGCTCACAGGGACTGGACCCCCGCCGCCCTGACCCGCTTACTGCGACTTGCCCCCCGCAGCCCTGACCCGCTCACTGCAACACTGCCCCCTGCAGCCCTGACCTGCTCACTGCGACTTGCCCCCCGCAGCCCTGACCCGCTCACTGCGACTGGCCCTCCCGCAGCCCTGACCCGCTCACTGCGACTTGCACCCCGCAGCCCTGACCCGCTCACGGGGACTGGACCCCCGCCGCCCTGACCCGCTCACAGGGACTGGACCCCCGCCGCCCTGACCCGCTTACTGCGACTTGCCCCCCGCAGCCCTGACCCGCTCACTGCAACACTGCCCCCTGCAGCCCTGACCTGCTCACTGCGACTTGCCCCCCGCAGCCCTGACCCGCTCACTGCGACTGGCCCTCCCGCAGCCCTGACCCGCTCACTGCGACTTGCACCCTGCAGCCCTGACCCGCTCACGGGGACTTGCCCCCGCAGTCCTGTCCCACTCACATTGACTTGCTCCCACAGCCCTGACCCGCTCACTGCGACTGGCCCCCCGCAGCCCTGACCCGCTGACTGCGATTTGTTCCCCGCAGCCCTGACCCGCTCACTGCGACACTGCCACTCGCAGCCCTGACCTGCTCACTGCGACTTGCCCCCCGCAGCCCTGACACGCTGACAGGGACTTGCCCACCGCAGTCCTGTCCCGCTGACAGTGACTGGCCCCCCGCAGCCCTGACACGCTCACTGAGACTTGCCCCCCGCAGTCCTGACACGCTCACTGCGACACTGCCCCCCGCAGTCCTGACCCCCTCAGAGGGACTGGTCTCTGCAGCCCTGAACTGCTCACAGGGACTGGCCCCCGCAGACCTGACCCATTTCACTGCGACTTGCCACCCGCAGCCCTGATCCGCTCACAGCGACTGGCCCCGGCAGCCCTGACCCGCTCACTGCGACTTGCCCCCCGCAGTCCTGTCCCCCTGACAGGGACTGGCCCCCGCAGCCCTGACCCGCTCACTGCGACTTGCCCCCGGCAGCCCTGACCCGCTCACTGCGACTTGCCCCCCACAGACCTGACCCGCTCACTGCGACTTGCCCCCCGCAGACCTGACCCGCTCACTGCGACTTACACCCCGCAGACCTCACCCGCTCACTGCGACCTGCCCCCCGCAGCCCTGACCCGCTCAGGGGGACCGGCCCCCCGCAGCCCTGACCCGCTCAGGGGGACCGGCCCCCCGCAGCCCTGACCCGCTCAGGGGGACCGGCCCCCCGCAGCCCTGACCCGCTCACGGGGACCGGCCCCCCACAGCCCTGACCCGCTCACTGCAACTTGCCCCCCGCAGCCCTGACCCGCTCAGAGGGCCTGCCCGCGCAGACCGGACCCGCTCACTGCGACTTGCCCCCCGCAGTCCTGTCCCGCTGACAGGGACTTGCCGCCCGCAGCCCTGACCCGCTCACAGGGACTGGCCCCCGCAGCCGTGACCCGCTCACAGGGACTGGCCCCCGCAGCCCTGACCCGCTGACAGGGACTGGCCCGCCGCAGCCCTGACCTGCTCACAGGGACTCTCCGCCGCAGCCCTGACTCGCTCACAGGGACTGGCCCCCCGCAGCCCTGACCCGCTCACTGCGACCTGCCCCCCTGCAGTGCTGTCCCGCGGACAGGGACCTGCCCCCTTGCAGTCCTGTCCCCCTGACAGGGACATGCCCCTGCAGCCCTTACCCGCTCACAGGGACTGGCCCCCCGCAGCCCTGACCCGCTCACTGCGACATTGCCCACCGCACCCCAGACCCGCTCACTGCGACTTGCCCCCCGCAGTCCTGACCCGCTCACTGCGAC
Organism: Stegostoma tigrinum; assembly: GCF_030684315.1. Taxonomy (NCBI): domain Eukaryota; kingdom Metazoa; phylum Chordata; class Chondrichthyes; order Orectolobiformes; family Stegostomatidae; genus Stegostoma; species Stegostoma tigrinum. The sequence continues at coordinate 94,310 of NW_026728200.1, read as the reverse complement.
TTGCCCCCTGCAGCCCTGAGCCGCTCAGGGGGACCGGCCACCCGCAGCCCTGACCCGCTCACTGCGACTTGCCCCCAGCAGCCCTGACCCGCTGTCAGGGACTTGCCCCCGCAGCCCTGACCCTCTGACTGCGACTTGCCTCCCGCAGCCCTGACCCGCTCCGTGCAACTTGCCCCCCAAGGAACTGACCCGCTCACTGCGACTTGCCCCCCGCAGTCCTCACCCGCTCAGGGGGTCCGGACCCCCGAACCCCGACCCGCTCACGGGGACCGGCCCTCCGCTGCCCTGACCCGCTCACTGCGACCTGCCCCCCTGCAGTGCTGTCCCGCTGACAGGGACCTGCCCCATTGCAGTCCTGTCCCGCTGACAGGGACATGCCCCCGCAGCCCTGACCCGCTCACAGGGACTGGCCCCGCAGCCCTTACCCGCTCACAGGGACTGGCCCCCCGCAGCCCTGACCCGCTCACAGGGACTGGCCCGCCGCAGCCCTGACTCGCTCACAGGGACTGGCCGCCCGCAGCCCTGACCCGCTCATTGCGACACTGCCCCCTGCAGCCCTGACCTGCTCACTTCGACTTGCCCCCCGCAGTCCTGTCCCGCTGACTGGGACTGGCCCCCGCAGCCCTGACCCGCTCACAGGGACTGGACCCCGCAGCCCTGACCCGCTCACTGCGACTTGCCCCCTGCAGTCCTGTCCCGCTGACAGGGACTGGCCCCTGCAGCCCTGACCCGCTCACAGGGACTGGCCCCACCGCAGCCCTGACCCGCTCACTGCCACACCGCCCCGCGCAGCCGTGACCTGCTCACTGCGACACTGCCCCCCCCAGCCCTGACCCGCTCACTGCGACTTGCCCCCCGCAGCCCTGACCCGCTCACTGCGACTTGCCCCCCGCAACCCTGATCCGCTCACTGCGACTTGCCCCCTGCAGCCCTGACCCGCTCACTGCGACTTGCCCCCAGCAGTCCTGACCCGCTCACTGCGACTTGCCCCCCGCAGCCCTGACCCGCTCAGAGGGCCTGCCCCCGCAGACCTGACCCGCTCACTGCGACACTGCACCCCGCAGCCCTGTCCCGCTCACTGCGACTTTCCCCCCGCAGCCCTGAACCGCTGATTGCGACTTGCACCCCGCAGCCCTGACCCGCTCACTGCAACCTGCCCCGCTGACAGGGACTGGCCCGCCGCAGCTCTGACCTGCTCACAGGGACTCTCTGCCGCAGCCCTGACCCGCTCAGGGGGACCGGCCCCCTGCAGCCCTGACCCGCTCATTGCGACACTGCCCCTCGCAGCCCTGACTGCTCACTGCGACTTGCCCCCCACAGCCTTGACCCGGTGACAGGGACTGGCCCCCACAGCCCTGACCTGCTCGCTGCGGCTTGACCCCCGCAGTCCTGACCCGCTCACAGGGACTGGCCCCCGCAGCCGTGACCCGCTCACAGGGACTCTCCACCGCAGCCCTGACTCGCTCACTGTGACTTTCCCCCCGCAGCCCTGACCCGCTCACTGCGACTTGCCCCCCGCAGCCCTGACCCGCTCACAGGGACTCTCCACCGCAGCCCAGACTCGCTCACAGGGACATGCCCCCGCAGCCCTGACCTGCTCACTGCGACTTGCCCCCTGCAGCCCTGACCCGCTCAGAGGGACTGGCCCCCGCAGCCCTGACCTGCTCACTGCGACTTGCCCCCGCAGCCCTGACCCGCTCACAGGGATTGGCCCCCCGCAACCCTGACCCGCTCACAGGGATTGGCCCCCAGCAGCCCTGACCCGCTCAGGGGGACCGGCACCCTGCAGCCCTGACCCGCTCATTGCGACACTGCCCCTCGCAGCCCTGACCCGCTCACGGCGACTTGCCCCCCACAGCCTTGACCCGGTGACAGGGACTGGCCCCCACAGCCCTGACCCGCTCACTGCGGCTTGCCCCCCGCAGTCCTGTCCCCCTGACAGGGACTTGCCCCCGCAGCCCTGACCCGCTCACGGGGACTGGCCCCCGCAGCCCGGACCCGCTCACGGGGACTGGCCCCCGCAGCCCGGACCCGCTCACGGGGACTGGCCCCCGCAGCCCGGACCCGCTCACGGGGACTGGCCCCCGCATCCCGGACCCGCTCACGGGGACTGGCCCCCGCAGCCCTGACCCGCTCACGGGGACTGGCCCTCCCCGCCCTGACCCGCTCACGGGGACTGGCCCTCCCCGCCCTGACCCGCTCACGGGGACTGGCCCCCGCAGCCTTGACCCGCTCACGGGGACTGGCCCCCGCAGCCCTGACCCGCTCACGGGGACTGGACCCCGCAGCCCTGACCCGCTCACGGCGACTGGCCCCCGCAGCCCTGAACACCTCATGGGGACTGGCCCCCGCAGCCCTGACCCGCTCACCGGCACTGGCCCCCGCAGCCCTGACCCCATGACAGCTATTTGCCCCCGCAGCCCTGACCCACTCACGGGGACTGGCCCCCGCAGCCCTGTCACGCTCAGAGGGACTGGCCCCCGCAGCCCGGACCCGCTCGCAGGGACTGGCCCCCGCAGCCCGGACCCGCTCGCAGGGACTGGCCCCCGCAGCCCGGACCCGCTCGCAGGGACTGGCCCCCGCAGCCCGGACCCGCTCGCAGGGACTGGCCCCCGCAGCCCGGACCCGCTCGCAGGGACTGGCCCCCGCAGCCCGGACCCGCTCGCAGGGACTGGCCCCCGCAGCCCGGACCCGCTCGCAGGGACTGGCCCCCGCAGCCCTGACCCGCTCGACGGCACTGGCCCCCGCAGACCTGACCCCCTGACAGGTATTTGCCACCGCAGCCCTGACCCGCTCACAGGGACTGTCCCCCGCAGCCCTGACCCGCTCACAGAGACTGGCCCCCGCAGCCCTGTCACGCTCAGAGGGACTGGCCCCCGCAGCCCGGACCCGCTCGCAGGGACTGGCCCCCGCAGCCCGGACCCGCTCGCAGGGACTGGCCCCCGCAGCCCGGACCCGCTCGCAGGGACTGGCCCCCGCAGCCCGGACCCGCTCGCAGGGACTGGCCCCCGCAGCCCTGACCCGCTCGCAGGGACTGGCCCCCGCAGCCCTGACCCGCTCGCAGGTACTGGCCCCCGCAGCCCTGACCCGCTCGACGGCACTGGCCCCCGCAGCCCTGACCCCCTGACAGGTATTTGCCACCGCAGCCCTGACCCGCTCACAGGGACTGTCCCCCGCAGCCCTGACCCGCTCACAGGGACTGGCCCCCGCAGCCCTGTCACGCTCACAGGGACTGGCCCCCGCAGCCCGGACCCGCTCGCAGGGACTGGCCCTCGCAGCCCTGACCCGATGGCAGGGACTGTCCCCCGCAGCCCTGACCCGCTCACAGGGACTGGCTTCCGCAGCCCTGACCCGCTCGCAGGGACTGGCCCCCGCAGCCCTGACCCGCTCCCAGGGACTGTCCCCCGCAGCCCTGACCCGCTCGACGGCACTGGCCCCCGCAGCCCTGACCCCCTGACGGGTATTTGCCACCGCAGCCCTGACCCGCTCACAGGGACTGTCCCCCGCAGCCCTGTGCCGCTGACGGCTAAATGCCACCGCAGCCCTGACCCGCTCATGGGGACTGGCCCCCGCAGCCCTGACCCCATGACGGCTATTTGCCCCCGCAGCCCTGACCCGCTCACGGGGACTGGCCCCCGCAGCCCTGACCCCATGACGGCTATTTGCTCCCGCAGCCCTGACCCGCTCACGGGGACTGGCCCCCGCAGCCCTGACCCGCTCACGGGGACTGGCCCCCGCAGCCCTGACCTGCTCACGGGGACTGGCCCCCACAGCCCTGACCCCATGACGGCTATTTGCCCCCGCAGCCCTGACCCGCTCACGGGGACTGGCCCCCGCAGCCCTGTGTCGCTGACAGCTATTTGCCACCGCAGCCCTGACCCGCTCGACGGCACTGGCCCCCGCAGCCCTGACCCCCTGACAGGTATTTGCCACCGCAGCCCTGACCCACTCACAGGGACTGTCCCCCGCAGCCCTGTGCCGCTGACGGCTAAATGCCACCGCAGCCCTGACCCGCTCACAGGGACTGGCCCCCGCAGCCGTCATCCGCTCACAGGGACTGGCCCCCGCAGCCCTGACCCGCTCACAGGGACTGGCCCCCGCAGCCCTGTCCCGCTCACGGGGACTGTCCCCCGCAGCCCTGTGCCGCTGACAGCTATTTGCCACCGCAGCCCTGAACCGCTCGACGGCACTGGCCCCCGCAGCCCTGACCCCCTGACAGGTATTTGCCACCGCAGCCCTGACCCGCTGACAGGGACTGGCCGCCTGCAGCCCTGTCGTGCTCACAGCGATTTGCCACCGCAGCCATGTTGCGCTGACAGGGATTGGCCCCCTGCAAAACTGTCGCGCTGACAGGGACTTGTCCCCGCAGCCCTGTGCCGCTGACAGCTATTTGCCACCGCAGCCCTGACCCGCTCGACGGCACTGGCCCCCGCAGCCCTGACCCCCTGACAGGTATTTGCCACCGCAGCCCTGACCCGCTCACAGGGACTGTCCCCCGCAGCCCTGACCCGCACACAGGGACTGGCCCCTGCAGCCCTGTCGCGCTCACAGGGACTGGCCGCCTGCAGCCCTGTCGCGCTGACAGGGACTGGCCCCCGCAGCCCTGTGCCGCTGACAGCTATTTGCTACCGCAGCCCTGACCCGCTCGACGGCACTGGCCCCCGCAGCCCTGACCCGCTCACAGGGACTTGTCTCCCGCAGCCCTGTCCCGCTCACAGGTACTGTCCCCCGCAGCCCTGTTCCGCTGACAGCTATTTGCCACCGCAGCCCTGACCCGCTCGACGGCACTGGCCCCCGCAGCCCTGACCCCCTGACAGGGACTGTCTCCCGCAGCCCTGACCCACTCACAGGGACTGGCCCCCGCAGCCCTGTCACGCTCACAGGGACTGGCCCCTGCAGCCCGGACCCGCTCACAGGGACTGCCCCCCGCAGACCTGACCCGCTCGCAGGGACTGGCCCCCGCAGCCCTGACCCGCTCACAGGGACTGGCCCCCGCAGCCCTGCCCCGCTCACGGGGACTGTCCCCCGCAGCCCTGTGCCGCTGACAGCTATTTGCCACCGCAGCCCTGAACCGCTCGACGGCACTGGCCCCCGCAGCCCTGACCCCCTGACAGGTATTTGCCACCGCAGCCCTGACCCGCTGACAGGGACTGGCCGCCTGCAGCCCTGTCGCGCTCACAGCGATTTGCCACCGCAGCCATGTTGCGCTGACAGGGATTGGCCCCCTGCAAAATAGTCGCGCTGACAGGGACTTGTCCCCGCAGCCCTGTGCCGCTGACAGCTATTTGCCACCGCAGCCCTGACCCGCTCGACGGCACTGGCCCCCGCAGCCCTGACCCCCTGACAGGTATTTGCCACCGCAGCCCTGACCCGCTCACAGGGACTGTCCCCCGCAGCCCTGACCCGCACACAGGGACTGGCCCCTGCAGCCCTGTCGCGCTCACAGGGACTGGCCGCCTGCAGCCCTGTCGCGCTGACAGGGACTGGCCCCCGCAGCCCTGTGCCGCTGACAGCTATTTGCTACCGCAGCCCTGACCCGCTCGACGGCACTGGCCCCCGCAGCCCTGACCCGCTCACAGGGACTTGTCTCCCGCAGCCCTGTCCCGCTCACAGGTACTGTCCCCCGCAGCCCTGTTCCGCTGACAGCTATTTGCCACCGCAGCCCTGACCCGCTCGACGGCACTGGCCCCCGCAGCCCTGACCCCCTGACAGGGACTGTCTCCCGCAGCCCTGACCCGCTCACAGGGACTGGCCCCTGCAGCCCGGACCCGCTCACAGGGACTGGCCCCCGCAGACCTGACCCGCTCGCAGGGACTGGCCCCCGCAGCCCTGACCCGCTCGCAGGTACTGGCCCCCGCAGCCCTGACCCGCTCGATGGCACTGGCCCCCGCAGCCCTGACCCCCTGACAGGTATTTGCCACCGCAGCCCTGACCCGCTCACAGGGACTGTCCCCCGCAGCCCTGACCCGCACACAGGGACTGGCCCCCGCAGCCCTGTCACGCTCACAGGGACTGGCCCCCGCAGCCCGGACCCGCTCGCAGGGACTGGCCCCCGCAGCCCGGACCCGCTCGCAGGGACTGGCCCCCGCAGCCCGGACCCGCTCGCAGGGACTGGCCCCCGCAGCCCGGACCCGCTCGGAGGGACTGGCCCCCGCAGCCCGGACCCGCTCGCAGGGACTGGCCCCCGCAGCCTTGACCCGCTCGCAGGGACTGGCCCCTGCAGCCCTGACCCGCTCGCGGGGTCTGGCCCCCGCAGCCCTGACCCCATGACGGCTATTTGCCCCCGCAGCCCTGACCCCCTGACGGGTATTTGCCACCGCAGCCCTGACCCGCTCACAGGGACTGTCCCCCGCAGCCCTGTGCCGCTGACGGCTAAATGCCACCGCAGCCCTGACCCGCTCACGGGGACTGGCCCCCGCAGCCCTGACCCCATGACGGCTATTTGCCCCCGCAGCCCTGACCCGCTCACGAGGACTGGCCCCCGCAGCCCTGTGTCGCTGACAGCTATTTGCCACCGCGGCCCTGACCCGCTCGACGGCACTGGCCCCCGCAGCCCTGACCCCCTGACAGGTATTTGCCACCGCAGCCCTGACCCACTCACAGGGACTGTCCCCCGCAGCCCTGTGCCGCTGACGGCTAAATGCCACCGCAGCCCTGACCCGCTCACAGGGACTGGCCCCCGCAGCCCTCATCCGCTCACAGGGACTGGCCCCCGCAGCCCTGACCCGCTCACGGGGACTGTCCCCCGCAGCCCTGTGCCGCTGACAGCTATTTGCCACCGCAGCCCTGACCCGCTCGACGGCACTGGCCCCCGCAGCCCTGACCCGCTCACAGGGACTTGTCTCCCGCAGCCCTGTCCCGCTCACAGGTACTGTCCCCCGCAGCCCTGTTCCGCTGACAGCTATTTGCCACCGCAGCCCTGACCCGCTCGACGGCACTGGCCCCCGCAGCCCTGACCCCCTGACAGGGACTGTCTCCCGCAGCCCTGACCCGCTCACAGGGACTGGCCCCCGCAGCCCTGTCACGCTCACAGGGACTGGCCCCTGCAGCCCGGACCCGCTCACAGGGACTGCCCCCCGCAGACCTGACCCGCTCGCAGGGACTGGCCCCCGCAGCCCTGACCCGCTCGCAGGTACTGGCCCCCGCAGCCCTGACCCGCTCGATGGCACTGGCCCCCGCAGCCCTGACCCCCTGACAGGTATTTGCCACCGCAGCCCTGACCCGCTCACAGGGACTGTCCCCCGCAGCCCTGACCCGCTCACAGGGACTGGCCCCCGCAGCCCTGACCCGCTCGCAGGTACTGGCCCCCGCAGCCCTGACCCGCTCGATGGCACTGGCCCCCGCAGCCCTGACCCCCTGACAGGTATTTGCCACCGCAGCCCTGACCCGCTCACAGGGACTGTCCCCCGCAGCCCTGACCCGCACACAGGGACTGGCCCCCGCAGCCCTGTCACGCTCACAGGGACTGGCCCCCGCAGCCCGGACCCGCTCGCAGGGACTGGCCCCCGCAGCCCGGACCCGCTCGCAGGGACTGGCCCCCGCAGCCCGGACCCGCTCGCAGGGACTGGCCCCCGCAGCCCGGACCCGCTCGGAGGGACTGGCCCCCGCAGCCCGGACCCGCTCGCAGGGACTGGCCCCCGCAGCCTTGACCCGCTCGCAGGGACTGGCCCCTGCAGCCCTGACCCGCTCGCGGGGTCTGGCCCCCGCAGCCCTGACCCCATGACGGCTATTTGCCCCCGCAGCCCTGACCCCCTGACGGGTATTTGCCACCGCAGCCCTGACCCGCTCACAGGGACTGTCCCCCGCAGCCCTGTGCCGCTGACGGCTAAATGCCACCGCAGCCCTGACCCGCTCACGGGGACTGGCCCCCGCAGCCCTGACCCCATGACGGCTATTTGCCCCCGCAGCCCTGACCCGCTCACGAGGACTGGCCCCCGCAGCCCTGTGTCGCTGACAGCTATTTGCCACCGCGGCCCTGACCCGCTCGACGGCACTGGCCCCCGCAGCCCTGACCCCCTGACAGGTATTTGCCACCGCAGCCCTGACCCACTCACAGGGACTGTCCCCCGCAGCCCTGTGCCGCTGACGGCTAAATGCCACCGCAGCCCTGACCCGCTCACAGGGACTGGCCCCCGCAGCCCTCATCCGCTCACAGGGACTGGCCCCCGCAGCCCTGACCCGCTCACGGGGACTGTCCCCCGCAGCCCTGTGCCGCTGACAGCTATTTGCCACCGCAGCCCGGACCCGCTCGACGGCACTGGCCCCCGCAGCCCTGACCCGCTCACAGGGACTTGTCTCCCGCAGCCCTGTCCCGCTCACAGGTACTGTCCCCCGCAGCCCTGTTCCGCTGACAGCTATTTGCCACCGCAGCCCTGACCCGCTCGACGGCACTGGCCCCCGCAGCCCTGACCCCCTGACAGGGACTGTCTCCCGCAGCCCTGACCCGCTCACAGGGACTGGCCCCCGCAGCCCTGTCACGCTCACAGGGACTGGCCCCTGCAGCCCGGACCCGCTCACAGGGACTGGCCCCCGCAGACCTGACCCGCTCGCAGGGACTGGCCCCCGCAGCCCTGACCCGCTCGCAGGTACTGGCCCCCGCAGCCCTGACCCGCTCGATGGCACTGGCCCCCGCAGCCCTGACCCCCTGACAGGTATTTGCCACCGCAGCCCTGACCCGCTCACAGGGACTGTCCCCCGCAGCCCTGACCCGCTCACAGGGACTGGCCCCCGCAGCCCTGTCACGCTCACAGGGACTGGCCCCCGCAGCCCGGACCCGCTCGCAGGGACTGGCCCCCGCAGCCCGGACCCGCTCGCAGGGACTGGCCCCCGCAGCCCGGACCCGCTCGCAGGGACTGGCCCCCGCAGCCCGGACCCGCTCGGAGGGACTGGCCCCCGCAGCCCGGACCCGCTCGCAGGGACTGGCCCCCGCAGCCCTGACCCGCTCGCAGGGACTGGCCCCTGCAGCCCTGACCCGCTCGCAGGGACTGGCCCCCGCAGCCCTGACCCGCTCGCAGGGACTGGCCCCCGCAGCCCTGACCCGCTCGCAGGTACTGGCCCCCGCAGCCCTGACCCGCTCGACGGCACTGGCCCCCGCAGCCCTGACCCCCTGACAGGTATTTGCCACCGCAGCCCTGACCCGCTCACAGGGACTGTCCCCCGCAGCCCTGACCAGCTCACAGGGACTGGCCCCCGCAGCCCTGTCATGCTCACAGGGACTGGCTCCCGCAGCCCGGACCCGCTCGCAGGGACTGGCCCCCGCAGCCCGGACCCGCTCGCAGGGACTGGCCCCCGCAGCCCGGACCCGCTCGCAGGGACTGGCCCCCGCAGCCCTGACCCGCTCGCAGGTACTGGCCCCCGCAGCCCGGACCCGCTCGCAGGGACTGGCCCCCGCAGCCCGGACCCGCTCGCAGGGACTGGCCCCCGCAGCCCGGACCCGCTCGCAGGGACTGGCCCCCGCAGCCCGGACCCGCTCGCAGGGACTGGCCCCCGCAGCCCGGACCCGCTCGCAGTGACTGGCCCCCGCAGCCCTGACCCGCTCGCAGGTACTGGCCCCCGCAGCCCTGACCCGCTCGATGGCACTGGCCCCCGCAGCCCTGACCCCCTGACAGGTATTTGCCACCGCAGCCCTGACCCGCTCACAGGGACTGTCCCCCGCAGCCCTGACCAGCTCACAGGGACTGGCCCCCGCAGCCCTGTCATGCTCACAGGGACTGGCTCCCGCAGCCCGGACCCGCTCGCAGGGACTGGCCCCCGCAGCCCGGACCCGCTCGCAGGGACTGGCCCCCGCAGCCCGGACCCGCTCGCAGGGACTGGCCCCCGCAGCCCTGACCCGCTCGCAGGTACTGGCCCCCGCAGCCCGGACCCGCTCGCAGGGACTGGCCCCCGCAGCCCGGACCCGCTCGCAGGGACTGGCCCCCGCAGCCCGGACCCGCTCGCAGGGACTGGCCCCCGCAGCCCGGACCCGCTCGCAGGGACTGGCCCCCGCAGCCCGGACCCGCTCGCAGTGACTGGCCCCCGCAGCCCTGACCCGCTCGCAGGTACTGGCCCCCGCAGCCCTGACCCGCTCGATGGCACTGGCCCCCGCAGCCCTGACCCCCTGACAGGTATTTGCCACCGCAGCCCTGACCCGCTCACAGGGACTGTCCCCCGCAGCCCTGACCCGCTCACAGGGACTGGCCCCCGCAGCCCTGTCATGCTCACAGGGACTGGCCCCCGCAGCCCGGACCCGCTCGCAGGGACTGGCCCCCGCAGCCCGGACCCGCTCGCAGGGACTGGCCCCCGGAGCCCGGACCCCCTCGCAGGGACTGGCCCCCGCAGCCCGGACCCGCTCGCAGGGACTGGCCCCCGCATCCCTGACCCGCTCGCAGGGACTGGCCCCCGCAGCCCTGACCCGCTCGCAGGGACTGTCCCTCGCAGCCCTGACCCGCTTGCAGGGACTGTCCCCCGCAGCCCTGACCCGCTCGCAGGGACTGTGCCCCGCAGCCCTGACCCGCTCACAGCGTACTGCCCCCATCAGCCGTGTCCCGCTCACAGCGGACTGGCCCCCGCAGCACTATCCCGCTCACCGTGACTGTCCCCCGCAGCCCTGCTCTGCTCACGGGGACTAACCCCCGCAGACCTGACCCGCTTGCAGCGACTTGCCCCCCGCAGCTCTGTCCCGCTCACAGCGTACTGCCCCTGGCGGCCGTGTCCCGCTCACAGGGTCTGGGTTCCGCAGCCCTGACTCGCTCACTGTGACTGGCCCTCGCAGCTCTGACCTGCTCGCTGGGACTATCCCCCCAGCCCTGACCCTCTCACAGGGACTGTCCCACGTAGCCCTGATCCCCTCACAGTGAATGTGCCCCGCAGCCCTGTCCCGCTCACTGGAACTGGGCCCTGCAGCCCTGTCCCACCCACAGCGTTCTGCCCCCCGCAGCCGTGTCCCGCTCACTGGAACTGGGCCCCGCAGCCCTGTCCCGCTCACAGCGTACTGCCCCCCGCAGCAGTGACCTGCTCATAGGGACCGGCCCCCTCAGCCCTCACCCGCTCGCAGGGACTGGCCCCTGCAGCCGTGACCCACTCACAGGGGCTGGCACCCGCAACCCTGAACTGCTCACAGGGACTGTCACCCGTAGCCCTGCCCGATGGCAGGGACTGTCCCTCGCAGCCCTGACCCGCTCACAGCGACTTGCACCCCGCAGTCCTGTCCCGCTCACAGCGTACTGCCCCCGGCGGCCGTGTCCCGCTCACAGGGTCTGGCCTCCGCAGCCCTCACCTGCTCACAGAGACTGGCCCTCGCAGCCCTGACCCGCTCGCAGGGTCTAGCCCCCGCAGCCCTGACCCGCTCACAGGGAGTGTCCCCCGCAGCCCTGACCTGCTCACAGGGGATGGCCCCCGCTGCCCTGACCCGCTCACAGGGATTGGCCACCGCAGCCCAGACCCGGTCACATGGACTGGCCCCCAGCAGTCCTGACCCGCTCACAGGGACTGGCCCCCGCAGCCCTGACCCGCTCAAAGGGACTGGCCCCCGCAGCCGTGTCCCGTTCACAGCATACTGGCCCCCGCTGCCCTGACCTGCTGACAGGGGCTGGCACCCGCAACCCTGACCCGCTCACAGGGACTGCCCCCCGCAGCTCTGACCCGCTCACAACGTACTGTTCCCCGCATCCGTGTCCCGCTCACAGGGACTGGCCCCTGCAGTCCTGACCCGCTGACAGCGACTTGCCCGCCCCAGTCCTGTCCCGCTGACAGCGTACAGCCCCCTGCAGCCGTGTCCCGTTCACAGCAGACTGGCCCCCGCTGCCCTGACCTGCTGACAGGGTCTGGCATCCGCAACCCTGACCCGCTCACAGGGACTGGCCCTCGCAGCCCTGACCCGATGGCAGGGACTGTCCCCCGCAGCCCTGACCCGCTCACAGGGACTGGCTTCCGCAGCCCTGACCCGCTAACAGCGATTTGCCACCTCGCCCTGACCCGCTCCCAGGGACTGTCCCCCGCAGCCCTGTCCTGCTCACAGGGACTTGCCCCCTGCAGCCCTGACCTGCTCACATCGTCTTGCCCCCTCGGTCCTGACCTGCTCACAGCGACTGGCCCCTGCAGTCCTGATCCACTCTCAAACACCCCACCCTCCTCCTCCTTCTCCCCCCCGACCCTCATCCTCCATCCGCTCCCCCCCCCACACTCCTCTTCCTTCACCCCCCAACCTCCTCCTCCTTCCACCCCCCCACCCTCCTCCTCCTTCCACCCCCCAACCTCCTCCTCCTTCCACCCCCCAACCTCCTCCTCCTTCCACCCCCACCCTTCTCCTCCTTTCCCCCCAACCTCCTCTTCCTTTCCCCACCAACCCCCCTCCTTTCTCCCCACAACGCTCCTCCTTTCCCCCCCAACCCCCCTTTCCCCGACCCCCCTCCTCCTTCCACCCCCGACTCCCCTCCTCCTTCCACTCTCTATCCTCCTCCTCCTTCCACCCCCTATCCTCCTCCTCCTTCCACCCCCTATCCTCCTCCTCCTTCCACCCCCTACCCTCCTCCTCCTTCCACCCCCTACCCCCCTCCTCCTTCCACCCCCTACCACCCTCCTCCTTCCACCCCCAACCCTCCTCCTCCTTCCACCCCCCACCCTCGTCCTCATTCCCCCAACCCCCCTCCTTTCCCCCCCTATCACCACCCTCCTTCCACCCCCTACCCTCCTCCTCATTCCCCCCCCAACCCTCCTCCTTCCCCCCCAACCCTCCTCTTGCTCCTCCTTTGTTATCACAGAGCAGGAGGAGGGTGGGGTGGAAGGAGGAGGAGTGGGCTGGGGGGCAATGGAGGAGTTGAGGAGGAGGAGGAGGAGAGATATGGGGAATTGCAGATGCTGGAGAATCCACGTGAACAAAGTGTGGAGCTGGATGAACACAGCAGGCCAAGCAGCATCTCAGGAGCAAAAAGCTGACGTTTCGGGCCTAGACCCTTCTTCAGAGACGGGGATGGGGAGAGGGAGCTGGAATAAATCGGGAGAGAGGGAGAGGCGGACCGAAGAAGGAGAGAAAACAAGATAGGTCGAGAGGAGAGAAGAGGTGAGGTCGGGTGAGGATAGGTCAGTCCAGGGAAGATGGATAGGTCAAGGAGGCAGGATGATGTCGAGGTCGGAAATGGAGGTGTGGCTTGAGGTGGGACAGAGGGATGGGTGAGAGAAAGAAGAGGTTTGGGATGCAGTGGGGGGAGGGGACGAGCTGAGCTGGTTTTGGGATGCAGTGGGGGGAGGGGACGAACTGAGCTGGTTTTGGGATGCAGTGGGGGGAGGGGACGAGCTGAGCTGGTTTTGGGATGCAGTGGGGGAAGGGGAGATTTTGAAGCTTGTTTTCTCTCCATCTTGGGTCCACCTCCCCCCTCTCCCTATTTATTCCAGTTCCCCCACCCCATCCCCGTCTGTGATAGAGGGTCTGGGCCCGAAACGTCAGCTTTTGTGCTCCTGAGATGCTGCTTGGCCTGCTGTGTTCATCCAGCTCCACACTTTGTTAAACTGGATTCTCCAGCATCTGCATTTCCCATTATCTCTCCCCCCCGCTCCTCCCCCCTCCGACCACCCTCCTCCTCATCCTCCTCCTTACCCTCTCCCTCTCCCTCCTCCTCCTCCTCTTCCTCCACTTCCTCTTTCTCCACTCCACCCACCCTCCTCCTCCTCCTCCTCCTCCTCCTCCTCCCCTCCACCCACCCTCCTCCTCCTCCTCCCCCCACCATCCTCCCCTCTCACCCCCACACTCTTCCACCCCTCCTTCCCCCCCCGACCCTCTTCCTCCTTCTTCCCGCCCCACCCTCTTGCTCCTTCTTCCCGCCCCACCCCCCTCCTCCTTCTTCCCGCCCCACCCTTCTCCTTCCCCCCCATCCCCCCCATCTTGGACCATACCCTTCCTCCTACTCCTCGTTTCCCCCACCCTCCTGCTCCACCTCCTATTCCCCCCACCCTCCGCCACCCCCCCCTCCTCACAGCCACTTGCCCCCTCCGTCCTCACCCGCACACAGCCACTTGCCCCTGCAGTACTTAGCAACTGACAGCGACTTCCCTCCTCTGTCATTACCCGTCCCCAGCCTCTGGCCACTGCTGTCCTGAACCCCTCACAGCCTCTTGCCCCTGCAGTCCTCACGCGTCCACGGCGACTTGCCCTTTCCGTCCTGACTCACTCACGGCGACTTGCGCCCTCTCTCCTGACGCACTCAGAGCCAGTTGCCCCTGCAGTCCTGACCGGCTCACAGGTACCGGCCCCGCAGCCCTGTCCCGCCAGTTGCCCCTGCAGTCCTGTCCTGCTCACAGCGATTTGCCCCTGCACCCCTGACCTGCTCACAGGGACTGGCCCCCTGCAGTCCTGTCCTGCTCACAGCGATTTGCCCCTGCAGCCCTGACCCGCTCACAGGGACTGGCCCCGCAGCCCTGAGCCGCTCACAGCGATTTGCCCCCTGCAGTCCTGACCGGCTCACAGGTACCGGCCCCGCAGCCCTGTCCCGCTGACAGCGATTTACCCCCTCAGTCCTGACCGGCTCACAGGTACCGGCCCCCGCAGCCCTGACCCGCTCACAGCGATTTGCCCCCTGCAGTCCTGTCCCGCTAACAGGGACTCCCCGCCGCATCCCTGACCCGCTCACACGGACTGGCCCCCTGCTGTCCTGACCCGCTCACAGGGACTGGCCCCCTGCAGTCCTGTCCTGCTCACAGCGATTTGCCCCTGCAGCCCTGACCCGCTCACAGGGACTGGCCCCGCAGCCCTGACCCGCTCGCAGGGACTGTCCCTCGCAGCCCTGACCCGCTCGCAGGGACTGTCCCTCGCAGCCCTGACCCGCTCGCAGGGACTGTCCCCCACAGCCCTGTCCCGCTGACATCTATTTGCCACCGCAGCCTGACCCGCTCCCGGGGACTGGCCCCCGCAGCTCTGACCCGCTCCCGGGGACTGGCCCCCGCAGCCCTGACCCGCTCGCGGGGACTGGCCCCCGCAGCCCTGACCCGCTCGCGGGGACTGGCCCCCGCAGCCCTGACCCGCTCGCGGGGACTGGCCCCCGCAGCCCTGACCCGCTCGCGGGGACTGGCCCCCGCAGCCCTGACCCGCTCGCGGGGACTGGCCCCCGCAGCCCTGACCCGCTCCCGGGTCTGGCCCCCGCAGCCCTGACCCGCTCCCGGGGACTCGACCCCGCAGCCCTGACCCGCTCCCGGGGACTGGCCCCCGCAGCCCTGACCCGCTCGCGGGGACTGGCCCCCGCAGCCCTGACCCTCTCGCGGGGACTGGCCCCCGCAGCCCTGACCCGCTCGCGGGGACTGGCCCCCGCAGCCCTGACCCGCTCGCGGGGACTGGACCCCGCAGCCCTGACCCGCTCCCGGGGACTGGCCCCCGCAGCCCTGACCCGCTCGCGGGGACTGGCCCCCGCAGCCCTGACCCTCTCGCGGGGACTGGCCCCCGCAGCCCTGACCCGCTCGCGGGGACTGGCCCCCGCAGCCCTGACCCGCTCGCGGGGACTGGCCCCCGCAGCCCTGACCCGCTCCCGGGGACTGGCCCCCGCAGCCCTGACCCGCTCGCGGGGACTGGACCCCGCAGCCCTGACCCGCTCGCGGGGACTGGCCCCCGCAGCCCTGACCCGCTCGCGGGGACTGGCCCCCGCAGCCCTGACCCGCTCGCGGGGACTGGCCCCCGCAGCCCTGACCCTCTCGCGGGGACTGGCCCCCGCAGCCCTGACCCGCTCGCGGGGACTGGCCCCCGCAGCCCTGACCCGCTCGTGGGGACTGGACCCCGCAGCCCTGACCCGCTCCCGGGGACTGGCCCCCGCAGCCCTGACCCGCTCGCGGGGACTGGCCCCCGCAGCCCTGACCCTCTCGCGGGGACTGGCCCCCGCAGCCCTGACCCGCTCGCGGGGACTGGCCCCCGCAGCCCTGACCCGCTCGCGGGGACTGGCCCCCGCAGCCCTGACCCGCTCCCGGGGACTGGCCCCCGCAGCCCTGACCCGCTCGCGGGGACTGGACCCCGCAGCCCTGACCCGCTCGCGGGGACTGGCCCCCGCAGCCCTGACCCGCTCGCGGGGACTGGCCCCCGCAGCCCTGACCCGCTCGCGGGTACTGGCCCCCGCAGCCCTGACCCGCTCGCGAGGACTGGCCCCCGCACCCCTGACCCGCTCCCGGGGACTGGCCCCCGCAGCCCTGACCCGCTCCCGGGGACTGGACCCCGCAGCCCTGACCCGCTCCCGGGGACTGGCCCCCGCAGCCCTGACCCGCTCCCGGGGACTGGCCCCCGCAGCCCTAACCCGCTCCCGGGGACTGGCCCCCGCAGCCCTGACCCGCTCCCGGGGACTGGCCCCCGCAGCCCTGACCCGCTCGCGGGGACTGGCCCCCGCAGCCCTGACCCGCTCGCGGGGACTGGCCCCCGCAGCCCTGACCCGCTCGCGGGGACTGGCCCCCGCAGCCCTGACCCGCTCGCGGGGACTGGCCCCCGCAGCCCTGACCCGCTCGCGGGGACTGGCCCCCGCAGCCCTGACCCGCTCGCGGGGACTGGCCCCCGCAGCCCTGACCCGCTCGCGGGGTCTGTTCCCCGCAGACCTGACACGCTCGCGGGGACTGGCCCCCGCTGCCCTGACCCGCTCGCGGGGTCTGGCCCCCGCAGTCCTGACCCGCTCGCGGGGATTGGCCCCCGCAGCCCTGACCCGCTCGCGGGGACTGGCCCCGCAGCCCTGACCCGCTCGCGGGGACTGGCCCCCGCAGCCCTGACCCGCTCGCGGGTACTGGCCCCCGCAGCCCTGACCCGCTCGCGGGGACTGGCCCCCGCAGCCCTGACCCGCTCGCGGGGACTGGCCCCCGCAGCCCTGACCCGCTCGCGGGGACTGGCCCCCGCAGCCCTGACCCGCTCGCGGGTACTGGCCCCCGCAGCCCTGACCCGCTCGCGGGGACTGGCCCCCGCAGCCCTGACCCGCTCGCGGGGACTGGCCCCCGCAGCCCTGACCCGCTCGCGGGGTCTGTTCCCCGCAGACCTGACACGCTCGCGGGGACTGGCCCCCGCTGCCCTGACCCGCTCGCGGGGTCTGGCCCCCGCAGTCCTGACCCGCTCGCGGGGATTGGCCCCCGCAGCCCTGACCCGCTCGCGGGGACTGGCCCCGCAGCCCTGACCCGCTCGCGGGGACTGGCCCCCGCAGCCCTGACCCGCTCGCGGGTACTGGCCCCCGCAGCCCTGACCCGCTCGCGGGGACTGGCCCCCGCAGCCCTGACCCGCTCGCGGGGACTGGCCCCCGCAGCCCTGACCCGCTCGCGGGGTCTGTTCCCCGCAGACCTGACACGCTCGCGGGGACTGGCCCCCGCTGCCCTGACCCGCTCGCGGGGTCTGGCCCCCGCAGCCCTGATCCGCTCGCGGGGACTGGCCCCCGCAGCCCTGACCCGCTCGCGGGGACTGGCCCCGCAGCCCTGACCCGCTCGCGGGGACTGGCCCCCGCAGCCCTGACCCTCTCGCGGGGACTGGCCCCCGCAGCCCTGACCCGCTCGCGGGGACTGGCCCCCGCAGCCCTGACCCGCTCGCGGGGACTGGCCCCCGCAGCCCTGACCCGCTCGCGGGGACTGGCCCCCGCAGCCCTGACCCGCTCCCGGGGACTGGCCCCCGCAGCCCTGACCCGCTCCCGGGGACTGGCCCCCGCAGCCCTGACCCGCTCGCTTGGACTGCCCCCCGCAGCCCTGACCCGCTCCCGGGGACTGGCCTCCGCAGCCCTGACCCGCTCCCGGGGACTGGCCCCCGCAGCCCTGACCCGCTCGCGGGGACTGTCCCCCGCAGCCCTGACCCGCTCGCGGGGACTGTCCCCCGCAGCCCTGACCTGCTCGCGGGGTCTGGCCCCCGCAGCCCTGATCCCATGACGGCTATTTGCCCCCGCAGCCCTGACCCGCTCACGGGGACTGGCCCCCGCAGCCCTGACCCGCTCACGGGGACTGGCCCCCGCAGCCCTGACCCGCTCGCGGGGACTGTCCCCCGCAGCCCTGACCTGCTCGCGGGGTCTGGCCCCCGCAGCCCTGATCCCATGACGGCTATTTGCCCCCGCAGCCCTGACCCGCTCACGGGGACTGGCCCCCGCAGCCCTGACCCGCTCACGGGGACTGGCCCCCGCAGCCCTGACCCGCTCACGGGGACTGGCCCCCGCAGCCCTGACCCCATGACGGCTATTTGCCCCCGCAGCCCTGACCCGCTCACGGGGTCTGGCCCCCGCAGCCCTGTGTCGCTGACGGCTATTTGCCCCCGCAGCCCTGACCCGCTCCCGGGGACTGGCCCCCGCAGCCCTGACCCGCTCCCGGGGACTGGCCCCCGCAGCCCTGACCCGCTCGCGGGGACTGGCCCCCGCAGCCCTGACCCGCTCGCGGGGACTGGCCCCCGCAGCCCTGACCCGCTCGCGGGGACTGGCCCCCGCAGCCCTGACCCGCTCGCGGGGACTGGCCCCCGCAGCCCTGACCCGCTCGCGGGGACTGGCCCCCGCAGCCCTGACCCGCTCGCGGGGACTGGCCCCCGCAGCCCTGACCCGCTCGCGGGGTCTGTTCCCCGCAGACCTGACACGCTCGCGGGGACTGGCCCCCGCTGCCCTGACCCGCTCGCGGGGTCTGGCCCCCGCAGTCCTGACCCGCTCGCGGGGATTGGCCCCCGCAGCCCTGACCCGCTCGCGGGGACTGGCCCCGCAGCCCTGACCCGCTCGCGGGGACTGGCCCCCGCAGCCCTGACCCGCTCGCGGGTACTGGCCCCCGCAGCCCTGACCCGCTCGCGGGGACTGGCCCCCGCAGCCCTGACCCGCTCGCGGGGACTGGCCCCCGCAGCCCTGACCCGCTCGCGGGGACTGGCCCCCGCAGCCCTGACCCGCTCGCGGGTACTGGCCCCCGCAGCCCTGACCCGCTCGCGGGGACTGGCCCCCGCAGCCCTGACCCGCTCGCGGGGACTGGCCCCCGCAGCCCTGACCCGCTCGCGGGGTCTGTTCCCCGCAGACCTGACACGCTCGCGGGGACTGGCCCCCGCTGCCCTGACCCGCTCGCGGGGTCTGGCCCCCGCAGTCCTGACCCGCTCGCGGGGATTGGCCCCCGCAGCCCTGACCCGCTCGCGGGGACTGGCCCCGCAGCCCTGACCCGCTCGCGGGGACTGGCCCCCGCAGCCCTGACCCGCTCGCGGGTACTGGCCCCCGCAGCCCTGACCCGCTCGCGGGGACTGGCCCCCGCAGCCCTGACCCGCTCGCGGGGACTGGCCCCCGCAGCCCTGACCCGCTCGCGGGGTCTGTTCCCCGCAGACCTGACACGCTCGCGGGGACTGGCCCCCGCTGCCCTGACCCGCTCGCGGGGTCTGGCCCCCGCAGCCCTGATCCGCTCGCGGGGACTGGCCCCCGCAGCCCTGACCCGCTCGCGGGGACTGGCCCCGCAGCCCTGACCCGCTCGCGGGGACTGGCCCCCGCAGCCCTGACCCTCTCGCGGGGACTGGCCCCCGCAGCCCTGACCCGCTCGCGGGGACTGGCCCCCGCAGCCCTGACCCGCTCGCGGGGCCTGGCCCCCGCAGCCCTGACCCGCTCGCGGGGACTGGCCCCCGCAGCCCTGACCCGCTCCCGGGGACTGGCCCCCGCAGCCCTGACCCGCTCCCGGGGACTGGCCCCCGCAGCCCTGACCCGCTCGCTTGGACTGCCCCCCGCAGCCCTGACCCGCTCCCGGGGACTGGCCTCCGCAGCCCTGACCCGCTCCCGGGGACTGGCCCCCGCAGCCCTGACCCGCTCGCGGGGACTGTCCCCCGCAGCCCTGACCCGCTCGCGGGGACTGTCCCCCGCAGCCCTGACCTGCTCGCGGGGTCTGGCCCCCGCAGCCCTGATCCCATGACGGCTATTTGCCCCCGCAGCCCTGACCCGCTCACGGGGACTGGCCCCCGCAGCCCTGACCCGCTCACGGGGACTGGCCCCCGCAGCCCTGACCCGCTCGCGGGGACTGTCCCCCGCAGCCCTGACCTGCTCGCGGGGTCTGGCCCCCGCAGCCCTGATCCCATGACGGCTATTTGCCCCCGCAGCCCTGACCCGCTCACGGGGACTGGCCCCCGCAGCCCTGACCCGCTCACGGGGACTGGCCCCCGCAGCCCTGACCCGCTCACGGGGACTGGCCCCCGCAGCCCTGACCCCATGACGGCTATTTGCCCCCGCAGCCCTGACCCGCTCACGGGGTCTGGCCCCCGCAGCCCTGTGTCGCTGACGGCTATTTGCCCCCGCAGCCCTGACCCGCTCACGGGGACTGGCCCCCGCAGCCCTGTGTCGCTGACGGCTATTTGCCACCGCAGCCCTGACCCGCTCGACGGCACTGGCCCCCGCAGCCCTGACCCCCTGACGGGTATTTGCCACCGCAGCCCTGACCCGCTCACAGGGACTGTCCCCCGCAGCCCTGTGCCTATGACGGCTAAATGCCACCGCAGCCCTGACCCGCTCATGGGGACTGGCCCCCGCAGCCCTGACCCCATGACGGCTATTTGCCCCCGCAGCCCTGACCCGCTCACGGGGACTGGCCCCCGCAGCCCTGACCCCATGACGGCTATTTGCTCCCGCAGCCCTGACCCGCTCACGGGGACTGGCCCCCGCAGCCCTGACCCGCTCACGGGGACTGGCCCCCGCAGCCCTGACCTGCTCACGGGGACTGGCCCCCACAGCCCTGACCCCATGACGGCTATTTGCCCCCGCAGCCCTGACCCGCTCACGGGGACTGGCCCCCGCAGCCCTGTGTCGCTGACAGCTATTTGCCACCGCAGCCCTGACCCGCTCGACGGCACTGGCCCCCGCAGCCCTGACCCCCTGACAGGTATTTGCCACCGCAGCCCTGACCCACTCACAGGGACTGTCCCCCGCAGCCCTGTGCCGCTGACGGCTAAATGCCACCGCAGCCCTGACCCGCTCACAGGGACTGGCCCCCGCAGCCCTGATCCGCTCACAGGGACTGGCCCCCGCAGCCCTGACCCGCTCACAGGGACTGTCCCCCGCAGCCCTGTGCCGCTGACAGCTATTTGCCACCGCAGCCCTGAACCGCTCGACGGCACTGGCCCCCGCAGCCCTGACCCCCTGACAGGTATTTGCCACCGCAGCCCTGACCCGCTGACAGGGACTGGCCGCCTGCAGCCCTGTCGCGCTCACAGCGATTTGCCACCGCAGCCATGTCGCGCTGACAGGGATTGGCCCCCTGCAAAACTGTCGCGCTGACAGGGACTTGTCCCCGCAGCCCTGTGCCGCTGACAGCTATTTGCCACCGCAGCCCTGACCCGCTCGACGGCACTGGCCCCCGCTGCCCTGACCCGCTCACAGGGACTTGTCCCACGCAGCCCTGACCCGCTCACAGGGACTGTCCCCCGCAGCCCTGTGCCGCTGACAGCTATTTGCCACCGCAGCCCTGACCCGCTCGACGGCACTGGCCCCCGCAGCCCTGACCCCCTGACAGGTATTTGCCACCGCAGCCCTGACCCGCTGACAGGGACTGGCCCCTGCAGCCCTGTCGCGCTCACAGGGACTGGCCGCCTGCAGCCCTGTCGCGCTCACAGAGATTTTCCACCGCAGCCATTTCGCGCTGACAGGGATTGGCCCCCTGCAAACCTGTCGCGCTGACAGGGACTGGCCCCCGCAGCCCGGACCCGCTCACAGGGACTGGCCCCCGCAGACCTGACCCGCTCGCAGGGACTGGCCCCCGCAGCCCTGACCCGCTCGCAGGTACTGGCCCCCGCAGCCCTGACCCGCTCGACGGCACTGGCCCCCGCAGCCCTGACCCCCTGACAGGTATTTGCCACCGCAGCCCTGACCCGCTCACAGGGACTGTCCCCCGCAGCCCTGACCCGCTCACAGGGACTGGCCCCCGCAGCCCTGTCACGCTCACAGGGACTGGCCCCCGCAGCCCGGACCCGCTTGCAGGGACTGGCCCCCGCAGCCCGGACCCGCTCGCAGCAACTTGCCCCCCGCAGTCCTGTCCCGCTCACAGCGTACTGCCTCTGTCGGCCGTGTCCCGCTCACAGGGTCTGGGTTCCGCAGCCCTGACTCGCTCACTGAGACTGGCCCTCGCAGCCCTGACCTGCTCGCAGGGACTATCCCCCCAGCCCTGACCCTCTCACAGGGACTGTTCCACGTAGCCCTGATCCCCTCACAGTGAATGTGCCCCGCAGCCCTGTCCCGCTCACTGGAACTGGGCCCTGCAGCCCTGTCCCACCCACAGCGTTCTGCCCCCCGCAGCCGTGTTCCGCTCACAGGGACTGGGCCCCACAGCCCTGTCCCGCTCACAGCGGACTGGCCCCTGCAGCCCTATCCCGCTCACAGGGACTGGGCCCCGCAGCCCTGTCCCGCTCACAGCGTACTGCCCCCCGCAGCCGTGACCTACTCATAGGGACCGGCCCCCTCAGCCCTCACCCGCTCGCAGGGACTGGCCCCTGCAGCCGTGACCCACTCACAGGGGCTGGCTCCCGCAACCCTGAACTGCTCACAGGGACTGTCACCCACAGCCCTGACCCGATGGCAGGGACTGTCCCTCGCAGTCCTGTCCCACTCACAGCGTACTGCCCCCGGCAGCCGTGTCCCACTCACAGGGTCTGGCCTCCGCAGCCCTCACCTGCTCACAGAGACTGGCCCCCGCAGCCCTGACCCGCTCGCAGGGTCTAGCCCCCGCAGCCCTGACCCGCTCACAGGGAGTGTCCCCCGCAGCCCTGACCCGCTCACAGGGGATGGCCCCCACAGACCTGACCCGCTCGCGGGGTCTGGCCCCCACAGCCCTGCTCCGCTCACGGGGACTAACCCCCGCAGACCTGACCCGCTTACAGGGACTGGCCCCCGCAGCGCTGACCCGCTCACAGGGGATGGCCCCCGCAGACCTAACCCGTGCACAGGGATTGGCCACCGCAGCCCAGACCCGGTCACATGGACTGGCCCCCAGCAGTCCTGACCCGCTCACAGGGACTGGCCCCCAGCAGTCCTGACCCGCTCACAGAGACTGGCCCTTGCAGCCCTGACCCGCTCACAGGGAGTGTCCCCCGCAGCCCTGACCCGCTCGCAGGGACTGGCCCCCGCAGCCCTGCTCCGCTCACGGGGACTAACCCCCGCAGACCTGACCCGCTTACAGGGACTGGCCCCCGCAGCCCTGACCCGCTCACAGGGGATGGCCCCCGCAGCCCTGACCCGCTCGCGGGGACTGGCCCCCACAGCCCTGCTCCGCTCACGGGGACTAACCCCCGCAGACCTGACCCGCTTACAGGGACTGGCCCCCGCAGCGCTGACCCGCTCACAGGGGATGGCCCCCGCAGCGCTGACCCGCTCACAGGGACTGGCCCCTGCAGTCCTGACCCGCTCACAGCGACTTGCCCGCCCCAGTCCTGTCCCGCTGACAGCGTACAGTCCCCTGCAGCCGTGTCCCGTTCACAGCAGACTGGCCCTCGCAGCCCTGACCCGATGGCAGGGACTGTCCCCCGCAGCCCTGACCCGCTCTCAGAGACTGGCCCTCGCAGCACTGTTCCGCTCACGGGGACTAACCCCCGCAGACCTGACCCGCTTTCAGAGACTTGCCCCCACAGCACCATTGTCAGCTGGTCAAAAGTGCCCCATTGTCGTAAGATCAGAACTGAGGGTGTGCCGCACGATGAGAGGGTCAATATAGAGGAAGTGACTCTTTGTCAGTGTTAATACTGAAGTATGACCTCATCTTGAGGGGATCAGGCTTCAGAGAATGCATTGTTGTCAGAGGGTCGGCACTACAGCAGGGCTATGTTGTAAGGGGGTCAGAATTGAAGGAGTGCCACCCATTTTAGAAGGTCAGTACAGAGGTAATCTAGCACTGTCAGAGGTAAGTCCTGATGGAGTGCCTCATTGTCATTGGATCAGTTTTCAGGCAGTACCTCTTTGGCAGAGTGTCAGTACTGACTCAGTGCCTGATTGTAATGGGATCAGAATTCAAGGAGTGCCACTGCCTCACTGAGGTACTGCAGCTCTATCAGAGGGTCAGTGGCCTATTGTCAGAGGGTCTGTTTGAGCCAGTGCCTACTTGGCAGAGTGTCAGCAATTAGGGAGTTTGCCTTTATCAGAGGGTCAGAACGAGAGAGTGCATTTGTAGCAGAGTGTCAATACTCAGCCTTGTCCGCCCAAGTCCAACACCAGCACCTCCACATCATCCGCCCACCCTGAGGACTGACCCTCCACCAATGAGCTACTGCCTCACACTGGACTGACCAACAATGAGACACTATCCCTCCAGACCCCCTGACAAAGAAGCAGTGCCTCAGCACTGACCGTCAGGCAAGGAAGGTTCTCTGTCAGTACTGACCCTCTCACAAGGAGACACTGCCTCAGATCATGACCCTCTGACAATAATGCACGCCCACAGTTCAGATTCTCTGACGCTGTTGCAGTACCTCAGTACTGAGTCTCTGTTAGTGTGGCACTGCTTCAATTCTGACCCTTCTATAATGAGACACTGCCTCAGTATCGACAGTCTGACAATGGTTCACTCCCACTATTCTGATGCTCTGACAGTGCTGCTATACCTCAGTACTCACTAATTAACAATGAGGGTTAGCGTGAGAGGGTGGCGAGGGTTAGGGTTTGGGTTAGGACCAAGGCTAGGGGTTAGGTGTGAGGATTGGACGAGGTTTTGGATGAGGGTAGAGTTAGGGTGAGGGATGAGACTTGTGTTAGGGCTACTACTGAGGTTAAGTTTGGAGTTCGGGGTAGGACTCGGGAGAGGTTTTGGGTTAAGGCTGAGGTTAGGCTTAGGGCTGAGTCTATGGTTAGGGTTAGAGCTCAGACAACATTTAGGTTTGGGGCTGAGGCTTCTGCTTAGGTTGAGGGTGAGTGTTAGGCCTGAGGCTAGGCTTAGGCCTGAAGCCGCGGTTAGGTTTGGGGTTGGACTGATTAGACCCACTCTGATCCATTACAATGAGGTACTACCACAGAACTGACTCTCTGTCGATAAAGAACATGAGATGCTGTCAGCTTGTCCAATCAGAGGTCCAATATTCAGGAAATAGTGCACTGTTGGAGGGTTGATAAATATAATATAATATAAAGGGAGTGCTGCGCTGTCAGAGGGTTAATGACGTGGGAGTGCTGAAATAGCGCAGAATCAGACCTGAGAGAGTGCTGCACGTTCAGAGAGTTAGTACTGAGGGAGTGCTATAATGTCAGAGGATTGATATCAAGAGGCACCGCCGAAGGATCAGTCGCGCAGTACTGTCCGAAGGCCAATATTGAGAGAGTTCTGCTGCGTCAGTGGGGGTCGATATTACAGAATTGCGACACTATCAGTGTATCGATGTCAGACGGTCAGTTCTGAGGGAGGGCTACGCTGTTGGAGGGTCAATATTGAGTGTGTGCGCGACACTCAGATGATCACTTTGTTGGAGTTCTGCACTGTAACGGAGTGCCACACTGGCAGCGGGTTAATATTAAGGGAGTGCTGCACTGTCAGAGGGTTAAAGATGAGGGAGGGCTTCTCTTTGTGGGGGTGGGTATGAAAGAGAACCTCCTGTTCGGGGATCAATATTAATGTTGTAGAGTCAGTAGAGAGGCAGTGCTGCACTGTGGAGGGTTAATAAGAAGCATGTAGCTCCACTGGCAAGGTGCCAATGATGACAGAATGCTGCACTGCCAGAGGATCAGCAATGAGGGAAAACTGTATTGGCAGAGTGTCTTCGTCAAGAAAGTGCCACTCTGTCAGAAGGCCAATATTAAGGGAGTGCTGCACTGTCACAGGATCAATATTAGGGGTATGCTGCACTAACAGAGGGTCAGTGTTGATTGAATGCTTGACTGTTGCAGAGCCAGGACTGAGGGAATCCTGCATCGTTACGGTGTCATCGTTGAGGGAGTGCTGCACTGTTGAAGGGCCGATAGTAAGGGAGTGTGACACTGTCAGAGTGTCATTACCAAAGGTGGGCTACAGTATCAAAGGGTGAGTAATGAGGGAATGCTGCGCTGTCGGAGGGTCAGCACTGAGTTGGGCTGTACTGTCAGATCGTCAATATAAATAATAATGTTAGGGGAGTGCTGCATTGTGAGTTGGTCCATACTAAGGGAACGCTGAAACTGTCAGTGATGCTCAGGGTGTGCAACACTGTCAGAGGGAGTGATGTATTCTGAGTGTCAGCACGGAGGCTGACCTTCACTGTAATTGTGTCAGAATTAAAAGACCGGTCAGAGGATATAAACTGAGGCATTTCAGAGCCATCAGAAGGTCGAAACTGAGGTGTTTCAGATCAGTTTGAGGGTGCCTCATTTGAATGTGGTCAGACTTGAGCAAGTGCTTCATTGTCAGAGGCTCAGAACCAAGTGAGTGCCTCGTTATCAGACACTGTCCTAAAGAGGGCCTTGTTGTTCGTGATTGTGTTGTAAGGCAATTCCTCATTGCTGCAGGATCAGCCTTGAGAGTGTACCAGTCTGGAAGGAGTGCCTAAAAACTGAGGGAGTGCTACACAATTAGAGATTCAGCGCTGAGTAAGTGCCTCATTGTCACAGAGTTAGTTCTGAGGCAGGGTCACATTGCCTTAGGGTCAATTCTGAGGGTGTATTAGGAGCAGACTGTAAATACTGAGTCAGTACCTCAGTGCATTGGATTCAGAGTTGATGGAGTACAAGATGATTAGAAGTTCAGTCCTGAAGTCTTGCAGCTCTGTCAGAGGGTCAGAACTGAGGGGGCAGTGCTTTACTGTCAGCGGATCAGTTCTGAGGCAGTACCTCATTGCTGGAGGGTCAGATGTGGACGAGTGTCACATTGTCAGAAGGCCAGTTCTGAATAAGTGACTTTTTGTCAGAAGGCCAATACTCAGTCAGTGGTTCATTTTGAGCAGATCAGAATTGAGGGTTTGCAACACTTTTCGAGATTCAGTCTGGAGACATTACTGCTACACGCCTGAATTGAGGGAGTGCTGCAAGATTGGAGGGTGAAAATAAACCCGAAAACAGTGACCCCTTTCAATAACCTGTAAAACACAGGGATGACTGTAAATAATCCCTAAAACGCAGAGGCCTTTGTAGGAGAGCCTCAGTGTAATGTTTTCAGAATTGAGGGAGTGCCACGTGATTACAGATTCACTGCTGATGGAGTAGCTCATTGTCACAGGGTCAGTTCTGAGGCAGGGCTGCTTTGCTGGAGGGTCACTTCTGAGTGAGTGTATTAGTATCAGCCCCATGTTGTAGGGACTGTACTTTTCCAGGAAGACAGTTAGAATAATCTTTAATTATAAACTAATCTGAAATACTGTTTGACTTGTTAAGGTTACAATACATCCTGAGTCACCTACAGAATACGCACTTGCTCTCCCTGTGTCTCTGGGTAAGCAAAGGTAGTTTCTTTCAGACTACTCTCAGAAATAAAGTGCTGCGCTGGTGGTCGGTATTGAAGGAATGCTCCATTGTTGGAGGATCAGTACTGAGGGAGTGCTGGACTGTCACAGGGCCAAGATTATGGGTGTGCTGTGCTTTCAGAAGGTCACAAGCAAACAAGCACTGCCAGACATAAAAAACAAAAGAACTGCGGATGCTGCAAGTCGGGAACAAAAAGAAAGTTGCCGGAAAATCTCAGCAGGCCTGGCAGCATCTGTGCAGGAGAAAACAGATTCAACGTTTCGAGTCCATTGACCCTTCCTCAGAACTGGGGATCTTCCTCAGAACAGTTCTGAGGAAGGGTCACTGGACCCGAAATGTTAGCTCTGTTTTTGCCTCCACAGATGCTGCCAGACCTGCTGAGCTTTTCCAGCACTGCCAGACAACTGACGCTCTGATTGTGAAACACTCCCTCAGTACTGACCCTCCAACACTGCGTACTCTCTGATGACTGATTCTCTGACGGTGCATCTCTGCCACAGTATTAACCCTCCGTCATACCGGTGTTCTCTCAGCAATAACACTGTGAGAATGCCATGCTCCCTTACCATTGACACTCTGGCCGTGGGACACCACTTCAAATTTAACCCTTCAGCAGTGCAGCACACACTCATCATTGCCTCTCTGATATTGCAGTGCTGCCTTCATACTGACCCTTTCACAGTGCAGGACACAGTAATATTGAACATCTTCAAGTGCCGCTCTCCCTCAGTGCTGACCCCCTCTCTCATTTCTGACCCATTCAGTGTAGCATACCCTTTATTCTGAACCCCTCAGTGCATCACTCCCTCAACGCTGACCTGCTTCAGTGCTGACCCCCTTCAGTCCTGATCCCCCTCAGAACAGCACTCCCGCAGTGCTGACCCCACACTGTGCTGCACTCCCTCAGAACTCACCCACTTATCGCTGACAGGGTCAGGACTGAGGTTAGAATTGAGACAGTACTGCAGGATTAGAGAGTCAGTGTTGTGGCTGAGGAGCACTCTGAGGTCCAGTACTGAGGGAAAGCTTCATGATCAATGGGTCAGTTCTAAAGCTGTGCTACTTTGTCAGAAGGCCATACTAATGCAGTGCCTCATTGTAATGGGATAAGAGTTGAGGGAATGTCGCACATGCATCACTAGCTCATCATTGACTGTCTAACAGTGCAGCACACTCTTAGTATTGACCTTCCAACAGTGTAGAGCTCCCGCAGTGATGACACTGACCACGCAACACTCCCTCAGTACTGACTCTCCAACAACGCGGTGCTTCCTCAAGAATGACCCTCCGAGAGTGGCGCACACCCTTATTATTGATCGTCAGATAGTGCAGTACTTCCTTCATATTGGATCCCCCTCGGTGCAAACTCGCCCCTCATTGCTGAAACCCCCTTCATGGAGCACTTCCCCAGTGCTGACACCATCCCAGTGCTGAGTACCCCTCAGTGCAGCACTCCCTCAGTGCTAACACCCCATCACTGCCTCAGTGCTGACCACCTCTCAATGCTAACCCGACCTCAGTGCAGCACTCCCTCAGTGCTAACACCCCATCACTGCCTCAGTGCTGACCACCTCTCAATGCTAACCCGACCTCAGTGCAGCACTCCCTCAGTGTTGACCCTGCTCAGTGCAGCACTCTTTCGATGCTGTCCCTGCTCAGTGCAACACTCTCTCATTCTTTTCACCCACACCGCCCTCAGTGTCAACCCCACAATGAGGCACCGCATTAGTATGGCCCTCTGACAAAGTAGCACAGCCTCAGAACTGACCCATTGACAATGAATCTTTCCCTGTGTACTGACCCTCAGAGTACTACTGTACCACAGCACTGACACTCTAATCCTGTCGCACTGCCTTGATTCTGTCTCCTTGACAGGGAGTGCGGTGTCAGAATTGAAAGTGGCCAGCACTGAGGGGGTACTGCACTGTGGGTTGTTAGCACTGAGGGGGAGTCAGCACAGTGGGAGAGCTGCACTAAGCGGGGATGTGCACTCAGTGGCCGGTCAACAATGAGGGAGTGCAGCACTGTAGTGGTTCAGCTTACGGGAGGTCAGCACTCGGGGTGGGGGGGTTCAGCACTGAGTGCAGCTCAGCACTGAATAGGGGTCAGGCTGGGGGGGAGCTCTTTACTACGGGAGTGCTGCACTGAGGGAGGGCCAGTTTTCAGGGAGCACTGCACTGTCAGAGCATCAGTAAGAAGGGTCTGCTATGTTCTCATTGGGTCAATATTGAAGGAATTCTGCATTATCAGAGTGTTAAAATTCAGGGAATGCAACAATTTCAGAAAGATGATGTTGATGCGGTGGGGGGTGGGGCGCGGTAGCATAAGGTGGTGATGGGAAAGTAGTAAGTCATGCGACACCACTGAAGGGTCAGCACTGAGAGAAAGTCACCCTCTCAGAGGGTCAATATTAAGGGAGAGCTTCACTGTCAGGAGGTCAATCTTCAGACAGTGCTCCAGGACTGAGGCTCAATATTAAGTGACTGCAATACTGTCAGAGGGTCAATGATGAACACGTGCTGAAGTGTTGCAGAGTAAGCACTGAGGGAGTGCTGCATTGTCAGTGTCATCAATGAGTGAGCTCCACACTGTCGGAAGGCCAATTTTTAGCAAGTGCTGCACTGTCAGAGTGTCACTACTGAGGGAGAACTGCACTGTCAGAACAGTGAGTCATCACAGAGCACTGCACTGTCAGAGGGTCAATATTAATGGTATGCTACACAGAGTTGGGTTAGCAATGAGGGAGTGCTACACTGAGGGGAGTCATTACGAAGGGAAACTGCCCTCTCAGAGGGTCAACAGTAAGAGTGTGCCAGCGGGTCAGTGCTGGGGAATTACAGCACTGAGAGACGGTCAGCAGTCCCTCAGTCCTGACTCTCTGACAGATTAGCCACTCCCAGAGATTCGGTACTCCCTCATAACTAGCCGCCTGGCAACAAGGTACAAACTCAGAACTGACCCTCTGGCCATTATGCCCTCTCTCTGTTTTGACATTTTAAACATGAGGGTCTTCCCTTAATCATGGGGATTTTCAGCACTTCCTCAGTACTCCTGGCCCCCTGACAGTGTTGCACTACCTCAAACTGACCATATTAAAATGAGGCATCATCTCAATTTGATCCTTTGACAATGATGCACTCCCTCAGCACTGACCCTCTAACAATAAGGCACTCCATCAGTAGTGACCCTCTGCTGATAGTGCTGCAGGACCTCAGTACTGATCCTCCAATTATGCGATTCCCTCAATTTGTATCCCATTGCAATGAGGCACTGCATTCGTATGGCCCTCTGACGAAGTCGCACAGCCTCAGAAGTGATCCATTGACAATGAAGCTTTCCCTCGGTACTGACCCTCTGAGTGCTACTCGTCCACAGCACTGAGACTCTAATCCTGCATAACTGTCTCAATTCTGACCTCAATCCTGACCCTCTGATTGTGAGGCACTCAGTTCTGACCCTGTTACATTGGGAGCTGACCCTTCAGGGAGCTGACTCTGACAGTGCAGCATTCTCTCAGTATTGACCCTCTGAGTATTTCGGGGAGTGCTGCACTGTCAGAGAGTCAGAACTGAGGAAGAGCTGCACTGTCAGTGGGCAAATATTCATGGATTGCTTGGGTCAATTTTAATGGAGCTGTGCAGTGTGACACATTCAGTATTAAGAGAGTATTGCACTGTCAGAGGGTCAATGATGGGAGAGTGCTGTGCTGTTGGAAGTTTTGTACTGAAAGGGAGCCGCCGTGCCAGAGGGCCTATATTAAGGCAGTGCAGCATTGTGAGAGGGTCGATATTAAGTGCATGCTTCTGTCTCAGAGGGTCAATTTGATGGGACAACATGCCTCGGAAACTAACTTGTTGGAGTGCTGCACCGCCTGAGGGTTCGTCTGAAGGGAGTGATGCCCTGTCAGATGATGAGCTTTCCCTTATCTTTAACCGTCTGACAGTGCAGCACTCCCATAATATTAACCCGCGACCAGTGTGGCACTTGCTTACAATTGAACTTCTGACAGTGCACAAGTCCAACAAAATGATCCTCTTGAGTGTCGCACACACTCAATATTGGCCCTCCAACAGTGCAGCACTCCCTCAGGACTGACTGTCTGACATTGATACGTGGATCGTGTAGCAATCCTGTAATATTGACCCACTGACACAGCAGAACTCCCTCAATATTGTTTTTCTGACAGTATTGCACTCCTGATCCTTCGGCAGTGCCCCTTGATATCAATCTTTTCACATTAGACCACTCCCTCAGCACTAACTCTCTGAATGTGCAGCACTTCTCAGGACTGATTCTGTGATATTTCAGCACTCCCACATCATTAACCCTCTGACAGTGCAGCCCTCCCTTTATATCAACCCTCCAACAGTGCATTGTTTCCTTAATATTGGACCTCTGATTGTGTGATACTCCCTCAGTGCGAAACTCTGACAATACAGCACTCTCTCTGAAATAACTCTCTGATTAAGCACTTCCTCTGTGCTAACCCTCTGAAAATGGAGCTTTCTCTCATTACTGACCCTTTGCAGTGCTGCACTGCCTCAGTACTCACTCACCACAAGTGCAGCACTCCATTAAGAGTGATCCTCTGACAGTGTGGCACTCCCCTAATATTGGTCCACTGACTGTGTGGCACTCCCTTGATACTGACCTGCTCGCGGTGCATCACTGCTCTAATATCCAACCTGCAGCTCTATCAGAGGGTCTGTCCTGAGCAAGTGCCCCATCGTCAGCATGTCAATTCTGAGGCAGTGCCTCTATATCAGTGAGTCAACATTGAGGTAGCTCCTGACGGTCAGAATTACGGAGTGCCTCATATTTAGAGGGTCATTAACTGAGGGACAGCCTCGTGATCAGCGGGTCAGTCTTTACGGACTGCCTTATAGCCAGTGTGTCAGTTCTGAGGCAGTGCCCTCAATGTAACAGATTTAGAAATGGGGGAGGGGGCACATGATTAGAAGGTCAGTAGTAAGCTATTGGAATTTTGTCAGAGGGTCAGTACTCAGCGAGTGCCTCATTGACATCGGGTCCATACAGAGGGTTTGCACTGAGGGAATGCTTCCTTGTCAGAGATTCAGAACTGAGAAAGTGCCTCATTGTCAGAGGCTCATTCCTGAGGCAGTGCCTCATTGTCAGAGTGACATAATCAGATGGCACTCCCTTAATTCTAAACCTTAATACTGACCCTCTGACAATGAAGCACTGCCTCAGGACTGACCCTATGATAATGAAGTGTTCCTCAGGATTGAACCATTGACGATGTGACTCTCCATTCGTGTTGACCTTCTGATAATGGGGTTCTCCTTAAGTATGGACCCTCTGACGGTTGTGCACTGCCGCAGTACTGACCCTCTAAATATCTGCAACTCCGTCAATTCAGACCTCCTTACGCTGAGGCATTACCTCAATCCTGACTGGGGTGCAGGTCTCTGGCACAGAGTCTGTCGCTCTTGCAACGAAGGGAAGTGGGTATAGGAGGAGAGTGTTAGTCATTGGGGACTGAATAGTTAGAGGGACAGATAGAAGGCTTGTTTGGAACCGAAGAGACTCACGATTGGTGTGTTGCCTCCAGGTGCTAGAGTCCGTGTTGTCTCGGATAGTGTCTTTGGGGTCCTGAAGGGAGAGGGTGACCAGCCCCAAGCCATGGTCCACATCGGCACCAACGACATACGGAGAAAGAGGGATAGGGATGTCAGGCAGGATTTCAGGGAGCTCCGCTGGAAGCTGAGAGCTCAAACAAACGGAGTGGTTATCTCTGGTTTGTTACCCGTGCCAAGTGATAGCGAAGCAAAGAACAGGGAGAGATTTCAGCTGAAGACGTGGCTGCAGGGATGCTGCAGGTGGGAGGGCTTCAGGTACATGGACAATTGGGGCTCATTCTGGGGAAGGTGGGACCTCTACAAACAGGACGGTATCCACTTGAACCAGAGGGGCACGAATATCCTGGGCGGGAAATTTGCTAGTGCTGTTCGGGTGGGTTTAAACTAGCTTAGCAAGGGGATGGGAAACTGTGGTGTAGTTTCAGTACACAGGAGAAAGAGAATAGAGAGGACATGGACAGGATCTCAGTGTCACAGGAGTGTGCTGGCAAACAGCAAGCTGAATTGAAGTGTGTCTACTTGACTGCCAGGAGTATCCGGAATAAGCGAGGTGAGCTTGCAGCATGGATAGGTACCTGGGGCTTCGATGTTGTGGCCATTACGGAGACATGGATAGAGCAGGGTCAGGAATGGATGTTGCAGGTTCCAGGGTTCAGATCTTTGAGTAAGATCAGGTAAGGTGGGAAAAGAGGGGGAGGTGTGGCTTTGTTTGTCGAGGACAGTATAACGGAGGCTGAAAAAACTTTTGAGGAGGACTGGTCCACTGAGGTGGGATGGGCTGATGTCAGAAACAGGAGAGGAGAGGCCACACTGCTGGGAGTTTTTTAATAGGCCTCTGCAAAGTTCCAGGGATCTGAAGGAGAGGATTGGCAAAACGATTCTGGGCAGGAGTGAAAGGAACAGGGTGGTCATTATGGGAGACTTTAACTTCCTAAACATTGACTGGAAATGCTGTAACTCTCGTACGTCGGATGGATGAGTTTTCGTCCAATGCACGCAGGAGCGTTTCCCGACACGGTACGTCGAAGGGCCGACAAGAGGGGAGGCCACACTGGATCTGGTACTTGACAGTGAACCAGGCCAGGTGTTTGATTTAGTGGTAGGTGAGCACTTTGGAGAGGGTGACCATAATTCGGTTACGTTGAGTTTAGCGATGGAGTGGGAGAGGAACATGCCACAGGGCAAGACTTACAGATGGGGGAAGGCAATTATAATTGGGCAAGACTTAGGAGGCAAAGAATGGGGTAGCAAAATGCAGGGGATGGGGACAATCGAAATGGGGAGCTGGTTTAAGTAACAGATATTGCGTGTCCTTGATAGGTACGTCCCTGTCCGGCAGGGGTCAGTGATAAGGTAGGGGAGCCGTGGTTTACGAAAGAAATTGTATCTCGCGTTAAGCAGAAGAGCGAGGCTTATGTGATGTTGAGATGAGATGGATCAGTTGATGCAATGGAGAGCTACAGATGAGCAAGGAAGGATTTAAAGAGAGAGTTAAGAAGAGCAAGGAGGGGTCCTGAGCAGTCATTCGCAGGTAGAATAAAGGAGATCCGTAAAGTTTTCTCAAGGTATGTGAGGAATATAAGGATGACTGGGGTAGGAATAGGGCCAATCAAAGACAGAAGTGGGAAGTTGTGTGTGGACCGGGTAGAGATCGGAGAGGTGCTAAATGAATATTTCTCATCTGTTTTCACTGAGGAAGAGGAGAATTTCATCGAGGAGACGACTGAGATATGTGCTATTAGACTTGAAAGGATTCAGGTTAGTAAGGAGGAGATGTTATCAATTCTAGAAGGTGTGAAGCTAGATAAATCCCCTGGGCCTGAGAGGATTTTTCCGAGAATTCTCTGGAAAGCTCGGGAGGAGGTGGCGGAGCCCTTGGCTTTGATCTTTGAGTCCTCATTGTCTGCAGGTTTAACACCAGAGGACTGGAGGATTGCAAATGTTGTGCCCTTGTTCAAGAAGGGTAGTAGAGATGAGCCAGGCAATTACAGCCAGTGAGCCTTACGTCTGTTGCAGGAAAAGTTTTGGAAAGGGTTATAAGAGATAGGGTTTATAATCATCTCGGAAGCAACAATTTGATTGGAGATAGTCAACATGGATTTGTCAAGGGCAGGTCGTGTCTCACAAACCTCTTGGAGATTTTGAGGTGGTGACCAAGCATGTGGATGAGAGAAGGCCAGTTGACGTAGTGTACATGGACTTCAGTCAAGCCTTTGATAAGGTTCCACATGGTAGGCTATTGGAGAAAATACAGAGCCATGTGATTGAGGGAGATTTAGCAGTTTGGATTAGAAACTGGCTTTCGGTAAAAAGGCAACCAGTGGTGTTTGATGCAAAATATTCAGCCAGGAGTCTGGTCACTAGTGGTGTGCCTCAAGGATCTGTTTTTGGCCCACTGCTGTTTGTCATTTTTATAAATGACTCGGACGCAGGCATAGGTGGATGGGTTAGTAAGTTTGCAAATGACACTAAGGTCGGTGGAGTGGTGGACAATGTGGAAGAATGTCGCATGTTGTAGGGAGACTTGGATAAAGTGCAAAATTCGGCGGAAATGTGGCAAATGGAGTTCAATGTGAGGTGATTTGCTTTGGGAGGAATAATAGGAAGGTACAATACTGGGCCAATGGAAAGATTCTTGGTAGTGCGGATGTGCAGAGGGACCTTGGCGTCCATGTACATAGATCTGTGAAAGTTGCCACCCATGTTGATAGTGCTGTGAAGAAGGCATCCGGTGTGTTAGACTTTATTGGTAGAGGGATTGAGTTCCAGAGCCGTGATGTCATGCTGCAACTGCACAAAACGCTCGTGCGACCTGTTCTGGTCGCTCCATTGCGGGACGAATTCGGAAGCATTGGAAAAGGAGCAGAGGAGATTAACCAGGATGTTGCCTGATCTGGAGTGAAGGTCTTAGGAGAGAAGGCTGAGCGACTCGAGTCTGTCCTCATTGGAGAGAAGAAGGCTAAGACGGCCTTTAATAGAAACATACAAGACGATCAGAGAAAGATGAGTCAGGGTGGACGGTGAGAGTCTTTTTCCTAGGATGATGATGTTGGCTTGTACGAGGGGGCTCAGCTACAAATTGAGGGGTGATGGATTGAAGACAGATGTCAGAGGCAGGTTCTTTACCCAGAGAGTGGTAAGGGCGTGGAATGCCCTGCCTGCCAATGTAGTTAACTCAGCCACATTCAGGGCATTTAAACAGTCCTTGGATAAGCATATAGATGATGATGGGATAGTGTGAGGGAATGGGCTTAGATTAGTTCACAGGTTGGCGCAACATCGAGGGCCGAAGGACCTGTTCTGTACTGTATTTTTCTATGTTCACAGATGACACTGAAATGAGTGAGAGAGTAAAGTCTGAAGAGGACAATGAAAATCTGCGGAAGGATGCAGAAAGTTTAAGTGAATGGACAAGGGTCTAGCAGATGGAGTCCAATGATGGTAGATGTGAGGGCATCCATTTTGGTAGCCATTATGGAAAAATGGAGTCTTGCTTAAATGGTGAAAAATTGTAGCATGCTGCTCCGCAGAGGGAGCTGGGCAGCCTTGTGTCTGAATCAGGTAGTTTGCAGATGCGGCTGGTAATTGAGACAGCAAATGGAATAGTGTCCTTCGTTGCGAGAGTGATGCAGTTTAAAAATCGGGAGGGTATGCTACAGTTGTATAGGGTGCTGGTGAGGCTTGGTGTGGAGTAGTTTGTACAGTTTTCGTCTCCTCACTTGAGAAAGGATGTACTGGCACTGGAGGGGGTGCAAAGGAGGTTCACGAGGTTGATTCCAGAATTTAAAATGTTGCTGTATGGGGAGAGATTGAGTAGACTAGGATTGCAGTCACTGGAATTTAGAAGAATGAGGGGTGATCTAATAGAAACTTTTAAAATTATGAAACAAATGGATCGGAAATTGTTTCCACTGATGGGCGAAATTCCAACTTGGGGGCACAGCCTCAAAATAAGTGTGAACAGATTTAAAACTGAGTTGAGGATGAGCTTCTTCATCCAAAGGGTTGTGAATCTGTGGAATTCTCTGTCCACTGAAACAGTTGAGGTTCCCTTGTTGAATGGTTTGAAAGCCAAAACAGATAGATCTTTGAACAGGAAAGGAATTGAGGGTTATGGTGAATGGGAGGTTAAGTGGAGCTGAGTCCGCAAAAAAGATCAGCGGAACGAGCTGGAAGAGACAGATGGCCTACTCCTGTTTTATTTCTTATGTCCGTATGTCCTTAGATTGCCATCCTTGTCATTCCTCCTTCCCTGGAATAGGCCAGTTCTGAACTGAAGAGTAGGTCTTTAAATAACTCCCACGTATCAAATGTTGACTTGTTCAATAAAAGCTCCTCCCAATTAATACTGCTCAGCTCCTACCTAACACTGATGTAATTTTCCCTCCCCCAATTTCGTCCCTTCCCACAAGGTCCTGATTATCCATGGCTGTCTTAAAATGTAAGGAGATGCGATCGCCCATTTAAGAAGCTCCTGGCTCACTGTTTTTCCCAAGTGGAAGTCAGCTACAGGCTTTCTTGTTCCACGATGGGGGAGGAAATGGCCCAGTGGTATTATTGCTGGACTGTTAATTCAGAGACTGAGATAACATTCTGGGGACCTGTGTTCAAATCCCAGCACAGCAGATGGTGGAATTTGAATTCAATATTAAAGAAAATCATGAATTAAGAATATAATGATGACCATGAATTCATTGCCAAATGTCAGAAAAACTCACCTGGTTCACTGATGTGCTTTAGGGAAGGAAACTGCCACCCTTCCATGATCTGGCCTTTCTGTGACTGCAGACCCACAGCAATATGATTGACTTTGAACTGTCCCCGAGGCAATTAGGGATGGACAATAAACACTGCGGAGCTAGGGATGTCCTCCTCCCATTAACAAATAAATAAAATTGGATTCTAGATCTTCCGATCCAAGATCCTTTCTTGCTCTCATACTAATTTCTTTGCTTACAGTCACTTTCCCTCCTGCCTGTCTTTTTGGAATGTCGTATAGCCCTGCGCACTTACCTCCAGTGTTGATCTCCTTGAAACCATGTCTTTGTCATAGCTATAAAATCATGCCCGTCAACCTAGAAATTTGCTATTAATTTGTTGATTTTGTTCTGAATACAATGAGCACGCAAGCAAAGAGCCATGAATTTAGCTTTATCACTTGATTTCACCTCTTGACACTATTTACAGCTGTTTTCTGTTTGTACATGCTGTCTTTTCCAGTAGCACGCTGAGTATTGTTATCCCGATAGTTCTTTCGTCTCAGTCCGTGTGTATTCCTGGGCGAATGTGCTCGTGTGGTCTCAGGAGTTGCGGAGGTCACGGCTCTGGGACAGCCGTTTCATCGCCCTATGCTGCAGGTAAGAAGAAAAGAAAATCTCTTGCTCTGAGCTCTGCAAACCTGGGCAATGTCAAAAGGGAAACAAGGTCAAAAGAATTTCAACAAGAATCTCAAAATTAACTGCTGAATTCATATCAACATTACGGGGATCGCCCAACTTCGTGGCCACAACATCCCACTTTCTGTTCTTCACAAACAATCCAAAGGCTGAAGTATCCGTATCCCTCTTAACTTTTATGGTTTTTGAGCTAATTTCTTGTTTCTAACTTGTGCATATTTGTGGTGCCTTATGACTTCTTGCATTTAGCAATTGATAAACTCACTCTCTCATGAGTTCAGGAGAAGCTAGTTTTACAGAATCCCCAGTGTGGAAACAGGCCACTCAGTTCAACAAGCCCACAGCAACCCTCCAAAGAGCATCCCACCTAGACCCATCCCCATTCCCCTCCTCTATCCCTGTCAGCCTGCATTTCCCATGGCTAATCTACCTAACCTACACATCCGTGGGCACTGTGGGTAATTCAGCATTGCCAATCCACCTAACCTGCACATCTCTGGACTGTGGGAAGAAACCAGAGCACCCAGCAGAAACCCACACAGACAAGAGGAGAATGTGCAAACTCCACACAGACAGTCATCCGAGGCTGGAATGGAACTCAGGTCCCTGGTGCTGTGAGGTAGCGTTACGAACGACTGAGTCACCGAGTCACCCTGAGTTATCTTGACTCCTTCTGAAACATAGGAAGGTATCCACAAGACAAAGATCCTTTTTAATCAGCTTAATTCGTACCAACTGAGGTGGATCTAGTTGGGTGTGTAAAGAAGGGGAGTCTTTCACGAGGGAACTTAACAATTTGGGAGACTCAGTCACCGAGGGAGCCTGACCCGAAGACTAGTCAAAACAATAATGATTCGATATGAATTAGTTAGAATGCAGCTGTTAACAGTAATCCTCCATCCCTATGTGGGAGCGAGATTTAACATTCAAGATCAAAGCTGAAACTCTTGAACAAGGTAGTTCAAAACAGCCAGTTCTCTGATTGAGGTTGTGAACTTGCTCGCCGAGCTGGCTTCTTCTCATTCAGACGTTTCGTCACCGTGATCGGTGACATCATGGGTACAGCCTCCAATGAAACGATGTTATTCTACTCTGTCTGGAATTGACACTGTCCAGTCTGTTACCATGAGTACTGTCATTTCCGGTTTTGATCTGTATGGGTTTGTGTGTGGGGGCCCAATTGTATCTGTTTGTTGGTTGCATTATGGGTGGAGAATCACGCCTCTCAGAGGACACTGCGACAAGGTAACCGTAGTAGCCCAAGCCAAGCATAGACACGCACAGGAATTCCGAGAGGCATGGTTCTGCACCCATTCTCCAGCCTCACATTCTTGGTCTCTTCAGTCTGAATATGATCACTCAACCATATCCTTGATGACAAACAATAGAGTCTTACTTCCCAAAATCTACAAACAGGACTGTCCAGGCAGATCCATTTGTTCTAATGATATCATCTTCTGCTGGAGGGATTCCGAAATGTCTGCATTCCTCCTCAACTGAGCATTCCTTGCATTCGTGGTTGACAGAGCTGTCAGCCATGTCCATTGTGCTGCAGGGTTCCCAAGCGGAATATGAGTTGCTGTTCCTGCAACTTTGGGGTGGCATCATTTGTGGCACTGCAGGAGGCCCATGTTCAGTTTGGTTATGACTTTTGAGGAACGGATGGTCCCTTTGAGATTGAAATTGGAGAAAGATTTCAGGATTTTTTCATGTTCTTGTCTTTCTGTTATGCCCCTAGGAAAAAAGCAATGAAAGTGCCGTTAATTTTTTACATGGCGAGCTGCTGCATACTAACCGGTCTCACACCATTACCATCACCTTGCCCTTGTGAAGGCAGATATGGATAAGGTTCTCAAAGCTGATAGAAGATTGAAACCACTCTCATCCTGTGACGATGGTAAGTTTCCCTTCTTTAAAAAAAAATGCTTGCAGCTGAATTCACATAATATAGAGCACAGTGGTTCTGGTTAACACCGCTGTCTCAATTCCACCCTTTGGTGACTTTCTGTGTGGAGTTTGCACATTCTCCATGTGCCTGCATGGGTTTTCTCCAGGTGCTCGAGTTTGCTCCCACAGTCAAAAGATGTGCAAGGTCGGTGGATTGGCCATGCTAAATTTCCCAAGGTGTTCAGTGATGTGTAGGTTAGGTGAGTTATAGGTGGATGGCTCTGGGTGGGATGCTGTGAGGGGCAGTGTGGACATGTTGGGCTGACCGACCTGTTTCCACACTGTAAGGGTTCTCTGATTCATGATTCCATGATTTTACTGAGCGCAAAGGTACAATATTGACTCATCATATTTGTCTCACCTCTTTACACATTGACAAGAAAGCTTTAATGTCAGTTTCTATGCATTTGCAACATGTCTGCTGTCTCTGACAAGGCTGACTATATCTCCTTCTCTTATGCACATCTCCTGTCCCCTAACACTGAGAGGTGACACTTGCTTTTCATTGAGTACAATCAATAAAACAATAGCCTCCATATTACATCCAGCGGCTTCTCTTAACACTCACACACTGTTCTTTTTTTCCTCCAGGTATTGACCACTCATCATTTCTAATTCCTCATCTCATCTCTCTCTCATGCTCTCCCCCTCTCTCCCCCTCTCTCCCCCTCTCTCTCTCTCCCTCTCTCTCCCTCTCTCTCCCTCTCTCTCCCTCTCTCTCCCTCTCTCTCCCTCTCTCTCTCTCTCTCTCTCTCTCTCTCTCTCTCTCTCTCTCCCCCCTCTCTCTCTCCCCCCCATCTCTCTCTCTCTCGCTCTCTCTCTCCTGTCTCTCTCTCTCTGTCAGTCTTTATCTCTCCTC
The DNA here is from genome assembly GCF_030684315.1 of Stegostoma tigrinum. NCBI lineage: Eukaryota > Metazoa > Chordata > Chondrichthyes > Orectolobiformes > Stegostomatidae > Stegostoma > Stegostoma tigrinum. The sequence continues at coordinate 53,221 of NW_026728200.1, read as the reverse complement.
GCCCTGTTCTCCCCCATCACTTCACTCACAGGCACCAACAGAGGTTCACAGTCACACTATGTTGCACATGCATATTCTGTCCCTCATGCACAAACACACTACACACACACACAAAAAAAAGTCAGGAACACAGTCTCTCACGAACACACTCTGTCACATTCTCACTCATTCATACTCCATACCGTCACACAGTCGTACACGGTCTTGCACACATTCTGTGGCACACTTGCATGCACTGTCGCAGGATCTTTTGCCAATGCTCTTACTCTCAAGTACACACACACTACCACAAATCTCTCCTTCACACACTTAAGTTTGCAAATTCACTTGCTGTCAAGCTCACTCACACTTACAGACACACTCACGCCCTCATGCATGCTGTAACACTCCCTTCTTGTGCTAACTCCCTTTCACACACTCTCAAGCACAGTCACTGGCACACACATTCTGTCGTGCGCACACACACACTTTCATGCACTGTCTTTGCACTCTTGAGCACAATCATATGCTCACCTCTCTCTTGCACACAATCAATTTGATTTGAGTCAGAGATAATGGGAGCTGCAGATGCTGGAGAATCCAAGATAATAAAATGTGAGGCTGGATGAACACAGCAGGCCAAGCAGCATCTCTGATGAAGGGTCTTGGCCCGAAACGTCAGCTTTTGTGCTCCTGAGATGCTGCTTGGCCTGCTGTGTTCATCCAGCTTCACATTTTATTATCTTGATTTGAGTCATCATTGTCACATGTGCCCAGGTACAGTGAAAAGTTTTCTTCTGCATGCAGTATAGACAGGTGATATCAAACAAGGCGCATTCGTGAAACGGAACATAGTGACAGCTACAGAGAAGATGCACAGAGAGCAAGATCAAAATTAGATTTAAGCTTTTCAGTGTCCTATTCAGATGTCCAATAACAGCAGTGAAGAAGCTGTTCTTGAATCTTTTCACGCATGTATACAAACTTTTTTTACATCTTCCCTTCAGAAAAAGGGAGAAGAGAGTGTAATTGTGGGGTGAGAAGGGCCTTTGATTATGTCAGTTTCTTTCCCGAGGCAGCGGGAAGTAGAGGTGGAATCGACGAATGGAAGGCTGGTTTGCATGATGGACTATGCTGTGTTCATGACTCTGTAGTTTCTTGTGGTCTTAGGAAGAGCTGTTGCCAAACCATGCTGTGACATGCATCCAGATAGGATGCTTTCTCTGGTACATGAATGAAAGTTGACCTTGTGGACACTCCAAATTACCTTAGCCTGCTGGGGAAATAGAGACATTTGGTGTGCTTTTTTGCCCATTGCGACGATCTGGGTGGACCAGGAGAGATTGTTGGTGATGGACACTCTCAACTATCTCCACCTCAGCAACATCTCTCTCACTGTCTGATGCAGGCGCTCACACACTCACATTCTGTCACCTATTCTGTCTGTCTGTCTCTACCTCTCTCCCTCATCGCCCATCTCTCTCTCTCTCGCTCTCGCTCTCGCTCTCTCTCTCTCGCTCTCTCTCTCTCGCTCTCTCTCTCTCTCTCTCGCTCTCGCTCTCTCTCTCTCTCGCGCTCTCTCTCTCTCTCGCGCGCTGTCTCTCTCTGTCTCCCTCCCCCACCCCCCCAACCTCTCTGGCTTTGTCTCTCTCTCTCTCTGTCTCTCTTTTTCTCACACACCAACTCATTGCTCAGTATTCCATGGTATCTGAATTGTTGGAAGAATTAACTCAGACTGAGCGTGGATTTTCTCCCGAATTATTTATGACAAAGCAGAACCAATTCTGCCTGGAAGAAGAAAGGCAGGAGCCATAATAATTAGGGATTGTTTTGCGAGAGGAACCGTGCTGTGACATGCATCCAGATAGGATGCTTTCTGTGGTACATCAATGAAAGTTGCCCTTGTGGGCACACGGAATTGCCTTAGCCTCCTGGCAAGTCGAGACAACGGTGTGCTTTTTTGCTCATTGCGATGATGTGGATGGACCAGTGAACTAATCTAAGCCCATCCCCCACGATCCCATTATCATCCATATGCTTATCCAAGGACTGTTGAAATGCCCCTAATGTGGCTGAGCTAACTGCATTGTCAGGCAGGGGGGTTCCACATCCTTACCACTCTCTGAGTAAAGAACCTGCCTCTGATATCTATCTCAAATCTTTTATCCCTCACTGTTTGGCTGTGCCCCCTCATACAAGCTGACGTCATCATCCTCGGAAAAAGACCCACACTGTCCACCCTGTCTCATCCACTGATCATCTTGTATGACTCCATTAAATCCCCTCTGAACCACCTTCTCTCCAATGAGTACAGACCCAAGTCCCTCAGCCTTTCTTCAGAAGACCTTCGCTCCGGACCAGGCAACATCTCCTCTGCACCTTTTCCAATGCTTCCACGTCCTTCCTGTAATGGGGCGACCAGAACTGTACGCAATATTCCAAATGAGACCGCACCAGCTTTTTGGACAGTTGCTCTGGATCTCAATCCCACTGCCGATAAAACCTAAAACACCGTAAGCCTTCTTCACAGCACTGTCAACCTGGATGGCAATTTTCAGGGATCGACATAGATGGACACCCTCTGCACAGCAACACTACCAAGAATCTTTCCATTGACCCAATATTCTGCCTTCCTATTATTCATCCCAAAGTGAATCACCTCACATTTATCCGCATTGAACTCCATCTGCCACCTTTCCGCCCAATTCTGCAGTTCATCCAAGTCTACCTGTCACCTGCAACATTCTTCCACATTGTCCACCACTCCACCGACTTGAGTGTCATCTGCAAACTTACTAACCGATCTACCAATGCCTCCGTCCAAGTCATTTATAAAAATGACAAACAGCAGTGGTCCCAAAACAGATCCTTGAGACAAACCAGTAGTGACCAGACTCCAGGCTGAATATTTTCTATCAACCACCACTGGTTGCCTCCTTAGCCAAAGCCAGTTTCTAATCCAACCTGCTAAATCTCACTCAATCCCATGTCTCCATGTTTTCTCCAATAGCCTACCATGTGGAACCTTATCGAAGGCTTTACTGAAGTCCATGTCCACCACGTCAACTGCCCGACCCTCATCCACGTGCTTGGTCACCTTCCAAAATTACTCAATGAGGCTTGTGAGACACGACCTGCCCTTGACAAATCCATGTTGACTATCTCCCATCAAATTGGTGCTTGCTCGATGATTATAAATCCTCTCTCTTATAATCCTTTCCAAAACTTTTCCTGCAACAGACGGAAGGCTCACTGGGTTTGTAATTACCTGGGTCATCTCTACTGCCCTCTTTGAACAAGGGCACAACATTTGCAACCCTCCAGCCTTCTGGTACGAAACCTGTAGACAATGAGGACTCAAAGATCAAGGCCAAAGGCTCCGCCACCTCCTCCGTAGCCTCCCAGAGAATCTGAAAGTTTCGAAGGATGATGCGTTGTATCCGGAGGTTGGTGGGGTGGTACGTCAGGACGAGGGAGACTTTGTTTTGGTTGTTGTTGCGGGGTGGGGTGAGAGGGATTTGTTGCAGGAAATGCTGGAGACACGGTCGAGGGCGTTATCAACCACAGAGCGGGGCAAGTTGTGGTCCTTGAAAAATGAGGACATCTGAGATATACAGGAATAGAATACCTCATCCTGGGAGTGCAGATGCAGAGGCAAAGGAATGGGGAATAGGGGATGAGTTGTTGCAGGAATATGGTGGGAGGAGGTGTAATCTTGGTAGTTGTGGGAATTGGTGGAGTTGAAATGGATATTTGTTTCTCAGTGGTTGGAAATAGAGTGGTCCAGGTAGGAGAGAGAGGTATCAGAGATTGTCCAGGTTAACTTCAGGTTCGGGAGGAAGGTGTTGGTGAAGTGGATGAACTGTTCGAGCCCCTTGTGGGAACACGAGGCGGTGCCGATACAGTCATCAATGTAACGGAGGAAGAGGTGGGGTTGAGGGCCAATGTAGGTACGGAAGAGGGAGCGTTCCATGTAACCTGCAAAGAGGCAGGCATAGCTTGGGCCCATTTGGCTACCCTAGCCACCCTCTTTGTCTGTAGGAAGTGGGAGGAATTGAAAGAGAAACTGTTGAGGGTTGTTCAAGGACCGGAACTTCCCCCTCCTCAGTGGTCAAAAACGCCCTCGACCGTGTCACCCGCGTTTTCCACAACTCATCCCTCACACCCGCACCCCATAATAACTACCAAAACAGTGTCCTCCTCGCCCTCACGTACCACCCCACCAACATCCGGATTCAATGCGTCGTCCTCCGACCCTTCTGCCATCCGCAATCCGACCCCACCACCAAAGACATTTTTCCCACCACCCTTAGGTGACCCCGTTATCCACTCCACACTCCCCTCTAGCACTCCCTACACCCAGCACTTTTCCCTGCATATCCATAAATGTTGTCATCACAACGTTTAAAATTCACTGGTCCCGATACCTCCCCCCTCACCCCCATCCCAGGCCCCAGGAAGAATTTCCTCATCAAACAGATGTTGACCTGCACATCTGCTAATGTGGTAGACTGTATCCACTGTTGCCATTGTGGCCCCCTCTACATCGGGGAAACCAAACAGAGGTTTGGGGACCGCTTCACCTGTGCTCAGTTTGCACTAAAGAACTGCACCTCCCAGTCGCGAACTGTTTCGACTCTCCCTACCAATCCTCAGGTAACATGTCCATCCTGGGCCTCCTGCAGTGCCACAACGATGCCACCTGAAGGTTGCAGGAGCAGCACCTCATATTGCGCTTGGGAACCCTGCACTCCATGGTATCAATGTGGACTTCACAAGCTTCAAAATCACCCCTCCCCCTCCCGCATCCCAAAACCAGCCCACCTATCCCATCCTGCCACCTCAAACCCCACCCCCATTTCCTACCTCCTCACCTCTTCCCGCCCCGGAGACCTGTTCATCCTCCCCGGACTGACCTATCCCCTCCCTACCTCCCCACCTACACTCACCTCTGCTGGCTCTATCCCCACCTCTTTAACTTGTCTGTTTCCTCTCCACCTATCTTCTCTTCTAACCATCTTTGATCCGCCTCCCCCTCTCTCACTATTTATTTCAGAACTCTCTCCCCCTCCCCCTTTTCTGATGAAAGGTCTCGGCCCAACATGGCAGCTTTTGTGCTCCTCAGATGCTGCTTGGCCTGCTGTGTTCATCCAGCTGCACACTTTGTTATCTCTACATCTCTTAACAACCTCATTAAGTGAGTTCTAGAGCGAACTATGCAGGGTAGACTTTGGGTTTGTCATTCTAACTTGCCAGTCCTGAAAGATGAAAGTTGGTTTGTGTTGGATGTTTGTCTCATAGCTATGAAAGATATCCTGAAAGGATTTTTCAAATCTTTTGTTGAGAATTGTACCCATTTAGTCACTAATCCTTTTCCTTCTTTAAAGTTTCCTTGGTAGTGACAAATTTCAAATATCTGCAGAATTTTATTTGGCTTTGTATTGGTTGTCTGTGATTCTCTGTTAATGGCTCCGCGACCTGCCAGCTCATTACAGAATTTATCATTGATGTGCCTGCACCAAAATCTTTCGTCTTATACTATATATCCCAATTTCAGGAGAAAGTCCATAGAAACCTTTTAAAGGAAAGGGGATTAGAAAGAAAATCTATCGATCAAAATCATGAATAGTTGATAAATTATTTGCATTCCATATTTCCAGAACCTGCCCCGGAAGAGAGAGCCTAGAGAATTGCCAAAGCTGTCCGCAAACAGTCAATAGAAGTGAAGGAAAATTGGGAACAACTGAAAATCCGTGCGAGCAACTGGCAGAAACAGGTGGAAAAGGCGTTGGAGAAACTTCAAGAACTGCTGAAAGCTCTGGATGATCTTGAGGCTCATGTGATAACAGCTGAGGGGGTCCACACTGATTGGCAACCTGTGGGTGACCTGCTTATTGACTCATTGCAGGATCACATTGATAAAACCACAGTAAGTGCAATTACATTACACTTCACTTATGAACAGATGTAACCACAATGTTGTATCGAGACGATCAGTAATATGAGTACTTCAGTCATATTGATTGAATGGTTGTTAACTTAATTTGCAAATTAAAACTTAGTTGAGCATGCCTTCTGATGACATCACATCGTTAATATGAGTATAGTTGAGGATTCTGTTAGTCAGTGACATCAGCTGAGTTATCTGCTTGTTGCCATGTTATCAGGGTTAAAGGTAAAGTCTTAGCACGCCATTTGGCGACTCCTTCGAGAGAAACAACTGGTTATGATTTAACCTGAAGATCACCATGCCTCAGGGAAGTAGAGGGGTTGAGGCGAAGACTCTTTGTGGTCAGCTCACTGGTGTGGCAATTGAGCCCTCTGTGCAGGGCATCACTCTGCATCACAAACCAACTGAATTTGAATAGAGTTTAGGATTGGAAGCCATCCATGCAATTATTTTTTTTTAATGAATGTTTCTCACTGGGACTCTCTCACCGGCAAACTTTTTAAAAGCCAGCTCAGCCATACAGGCGAGATCAGTTCCTGATCTCAGCTGAATTTTTTGACCTGGGGTGGGTCAGCGTTAGGAGTTCATTGATTGGAATGAATTCTCATTAAGTTAGCAAGAGGGATACTACACGTGAATAGATCGATGTTTTGAAAAGAGGATGAGATATGAGCAAAAGTTGAATTGATGTGGAAGACCAGCCACAATCATCATCGACGGTGGAGCAAGCTTGAGCGGCCATGCAACATTGTGCTGCCGCTATTTGACTTGTTCTGTGGAAAGGAAGGAAAATGGTCCAAGTGTCAAAAATGCCGAAGACCACATCATTCTACAACCTCAAAATTTGATTGTGTTCAGCATATTATCACTCCTGGTACCCCTAAATCCTGGTCTATCATCTCAGCAGCTTGACTCTGCCCAAAAGCTGGTTACTTGTGACATTTTTGAGGGATCTTCCCAAGTCTGAAAATCATTTTTGTTTTTGTACAATCAGAGTTGGCCAGTGTGGAAGGAGGTTGTTTGGCATATCGTAGCTCTTTGAAATAACTCCCCAATTCGTCCCCCTCTGCTTGGCAATGACTTCAACCACTTATAAAATCTCTTTAATGGAGGGAAACTTTGAAGGCGTCTGATTGGAGTATTAACGACCCCAGAATACAACTGAGCCTTATTAAGTTGATAGTTCTGATGATCAAGAGCTTGATGAAAGAGGATTGTTTGAAAAAATGCCTTAAAAGAGGAAATGTACAGAGGCTAAGAGGTGTAGGAAGTTAGCGAGTTTTGAGAGGATTTGTTGCTTGGGTTGAGGTTCTGGATGTGAGTTTGCTCGCTGAAGGTGCAGGAAGTCTCTTCTTGGGTTTGAAGCCGACACAATTAAATGTTTGGCAACTAGTAGTGGGGCGTTTAAAATCAAGAGTGGGCAAGAGGACATAATTAGACGAGTGCAGATATCCTGAAGTATGGTTGGACTGGTGGAGATTACCAAAATAGCGATAGGCATAGCCAAGTAACGATTTGTAAACAAAAATGAGAATTTAATAAAATTACTGTTAACAGTATCAGTCAGGTAGAAAGTACAGAGAATAGGAATTGGTTCAAGTTGAGACTCAGGCAGTGCAGTTTTAGACGACCTCAAGTGTTCAATGGACAAATGTGGGTCTCCATCAGGGAATGCTTTGGAATTGTCAGGTCCAGAAGTGAAGTAGTTCCAGGTGAAGGTTTCACTGCGAATGAGCCGAGACAAAAGACAGGTAGGCAGGATTGAAAAGATGTAAAGAGACAGCTTTAGGGATTGCATGAATGTGTGGTCGGACGTTCATCATGGGATAAACAAGATGCCAAGGTTGTGCTGAGACAAGTGTAATATTACATTGTTGCCAAGGCGGAGTAATGCAATCAGTAGGTCGTGAATCGAGATTGGTGTGGGGACCACAAAGTGGTCTTCCCAGTTTTAAATTGTTATCTCTACATAGTTGCGCAACTTTATGTTCTGTTCAAAAGGCATTACTGACGAGGAAACAGAAGTTAGCCATTTGTTTACTTGTCAATATATCTTGATTTTTCCACCATGTTCTCCAATTATTGACACAACATGTGCAGTGTACGAAGTGAACCGTTCAAACCTTAAAAGGAGATGTTAAAATTGTGGAATATAAAGTTAAATTTATTTTATTGAAAATTTAAATAAATTACATGAAGGTTTGACCAAGACTGCAAGGAATTCGATGGAACACCAGATGAATAAAACAAGCAGTAGTCAGGTGGTACTAGCTGGATGTTCCTGAAGAAAGAGAACGCAGCCAACCTTTCTTCCATCAGGGGGATTAATTGTGTGGTGTCAGACACAGTCGATTCAATCATTCCTTCTGTCTTTACTGTCTGACTAGACTATGGTTGTAATATTTCCTTTTTTAAGCGCTCAAGGTTAGACATACTTCACTTGACATTCTCACTTTATAAATTTTAAGAAGTTGACTTATTGTCAAATCACGATAGGATTGAAAACACATTCTATAACTGTTTGAAGTCAGAGTCACATGACACCAGCTTGTCGTCCAACAGGTTCATTTGAAATCACACAAGCTTTTGGAGTGCAGCCCCTTCATCAGGTGCAGTTAGTGAGGTGACCACAGAGAGACACAGCTTATCAGCAGAGAGATCAAAAGATCATAGAATTGGCGTGAGTGGAGTGTCAGATAATAACTCTATACAGGTGACCAAGAGTGTTAGAGGCAAGTAAAGCGTTTATAAAGCCAATGTCAGTGCTGTGTTGTCATGATAATCAGGCAGCGCAACAGGAATGTACAAAAGGTGACATCTCAGGTCAGACTCTGACTTGTAGTTTAGAGGCTTGAGTTCAGAATCTGTCTTAGAGTTTTAACCTTTATTTCAAAAGCAAGAATTTATAAGATACCACACTGACTGTAACTACAAGTTGTGTGTTTCTTCAACAAAATATCTGCAAACAAACAAACATCCTGGATGAAGACTTATTATCTGACACTCCACTCACACCAGTTGTATGATGTTTTGATCTGTCTGCTTATCAATTGTGTGTCTGTGTGTTTACCTCCCTGACCGCACCTGATGAAGGGACTGCACTCCGAAAGCTTGTATGATTTCAAATAAACCTGTCAGATTATAACCTGATGTCATGTGAGCTCTGACTCTGTCCATCCTAGTCCAACACCAGCACCTCCACATTATAACTGTTTGGAACCAAGTCAGCGCAACAGGTATATGTCGAACATTTGACTTCGGAAGAATGCCGAGTGCTGAAAAATTCATTAATAACAAAGGATTTCTTCATGGTGCCATCTATCGTAACATGCTGCGTCTCACAGTCACAATGAAAGGATGGCCACTTCAATTTAGCAGGGCCAAGAACAGTTATGGACATTTTTAGCATGGGAGGAGGCCATTCAACCTATTTTAACTGTCCCAGCTCTCTCCCAGCGCAACAAAATTAATCCTTCTCTCGAACTCATTCCACATATTTCACAGAATTGAAATATATAGGCACATACTTAAGAGATTTTAACATCAAGTGAGCAGTTCTCGCACTTCACCTTGTCACTAAAAATGGAAAACGTGACTTACAAGGAGTGGGTCTTTATTTTGTTCTGTTTGGATGATGAAGCAGATGCAAGTCAAAGTGCTGGAACTGGCGTCTTGAACTTAGCAACTGTTCAACGTGTATAAAATGAATTCTGTGCGCATCTACAAAAAGCAGTTTTATGGAAGGAAAAGGTACCAAAGAAGATTTGGTGTATTGTGCTTGATGCTATTATACTCCAACCTGTGAAAACAGAACTCTACGACTGTGAGTGTTGAGTTCTGAGAGGGTGCTATCTTGTTTGAATGCACATTGCTAAGCCGAGGCCTATTTTCCCAACAGCAAAATTGGTAATCCAGCAAGAAATGGATATTTCTCACATTTGTTGGCTGTAAGTGTCTGTTTAAAGTTTGAGTACAGTTTCCTTATATACAGGTGCTTAACCTGCTTTTACAGTTGGAACATTTGTTGTGCCAATGAAAATTTTTTGAATGGTTTCACCTCCAGTTTTCCTCTTTATACATATTTGGTATTTTTTCAGGGTAAGGACTATCTTCAAAATCTGAGATTGGGTTTTGAAAGACAGCAGCCTTTGTTTTGGAGAGATGATGGGAACTGCAGATGCTGGAGAATGCGAGATAACAACGTGTGGAGCTGGATGAAGACAGCAGGCCAATCAGCATCTTAGGAGCACAAAAGCTGACGTTTCGGGCCGAGAACCACCTTCAGAAAATGGGGAGGGGGTGCGGGTTCTGAAACAAATACGGAGAGAGGGGGAGGCGGATGGAAGATGGATGGAGGAGAAGATAGGTGGAGAGGAGAGTATGGGTATGGAGGCAGGGAGGGGATAGGTCAGTCTGGGGAGGCCGGACAGGTCAAGGGAGCGGGATGAGGGGAAATCGGGGTGCGGCATGAGGTGGGAGGGGGGATGGGTGAGAGGAAGAATAGGTTTGGGAGGCGGGGACGAGCTGGGCTGGTTTTGGGATGCAGTGGCAGGACAGGAGATTTGGAAGCTTGTGAAATCCACATTGATACCATTGGGCTGCAGGGTTCCCAAGCAGAACATGAGTTGCTGTTCCTGCAACCTTGGGGTGGCGTCATTATGGCACTGCAGGAGGCCCAGGTTGGACATGTCCTCTCGGGAATGGGAGGGGGAGTTGAAATGGTTAGTGACTGGGAAGTGCAGTTGTTTCCTGCAAACTGAGCGTAGGTGTTCTGAAAAGCGGTCCCCAAGCCTCTGCATCGTTTCCCCAATGTAGAGGAAGCCACAACGGGGACAGCGGATGTTTTGGATATTTCTTAAGCATTGATTTTCATTCAGAGTTGGTTGGATTTTGCTGAAGCAATAGACATAACTCACTATGACGTAGACAATGTCAGAGTTAATGTTTCGCGTCCTGTGACCCTTCCTCAGATCTCACTCTTCACTGATGCTGCCAGACCTGCTGAGCTTTTCGAGCAACTTCTGCTTTTGTTGCTGATTTACAGTGTCCACAGTTCTTTTGTTTTTTACGACACAGACAAAACTTGATCTCTGCAGGAAGCATGATGCTGCATTCTCCAACTTCCCTGCCTTTTTGTCATATGATATTGTCTTTTTAGGACAGAAGTGGCTTTTTTTTGTTTGTTTTAACTTCCGCACATACTTTCTATGCAGGTTAAAAGTCTACACTTTTTCAGTTCTCTGCTGCAGAATGAAGACTTGGAACATTTTTTTTTTATAAAGTAGAAAATCAGTGTGGTTTGTTTTCCAAAATGTGATGTGTAAGTGCAACACTTAACAGTGTGTTCATCAAACTATTGTTTCCTTTGATCTTTGTGTTGCAGAAATTTCTAGAATCATTTCACTTTTTTTTGATATATTTTAGCAGCTTTCCTGGAGCAAGTCTGTTTTCCTTCGTATGAGACGACTTTCAGACATACTCCCTTTATTATGAGATTCCAGTTACTGGATTCCAGTTCCCTCTCCCCATCCCCCTCTCTGATGAAGGGTCTAGGCCCGAAACGTCAGCTTTTGTGCTCCTGAGATGCTGCTTGGCCTGCTGTGTTCATCCAGCCTCCCATTTTATTATCTTGGAATTCTCCAGCATCTGCAGTTCCCATTATCTCTGGTATCAATGTGGACTTCACCAGCTTCAAAATCTCCCCTTCCCCAACTGCATCCCAAAACCAGCCCAGTTCTTCCCCTCCCCCTACTCCATCACAAAACCAGCCCAGCTGTTCCCTTCCCCCGACTGCATCCCAAAACCAGCCCAGCCTGTCTCCGCCTCCCTCACATGTTGTTCCTCTCACCCATCCCTTCCTCCCACCTCAAGCCACACCTCCATTTCCTACCTACCACCTCATCCTGCCTCCTTGACCTGTCCATCTTCCCTGGACTGACCTATCCCCGCCCTACCTACTCACCTGTACTCTCCTCTCTACCTATCTTGTTTTCTCTCCATCTTCGGTCCGCATCCCCCCCCTCCCTATTTATTCCAGTTCCCTCTCCCATCCCCCTCTCTGATGAAGGGTCTAGGCCCGAAATGTCAGCTTTTGTGCTCCTGAGATGCTGCTTGGCCTGCTGTGTTCATCCAGCTCCACACTTTGTTATCTTGGATTCTCCAGCATCTGCAGTTCCCATTGTCAGTGGCATTTTCCTCTTCATCAAAGATTGTGCAAAAGCAACACGATATGGGGGGGCACGGTGGCTCAGCGGTTAGCACTGCAGCCTCACAGCACTGGGGACCCAGGTTCAATTCCAGCCTCAGGCAACTGTCTGTGTGGAATTTGCACCTTGTCCCTGTGTCTGCGTGGGTTTCCTCCAGGTGCTCCGGTCTCCTCCCACAGTCCAAAGATGTGCACGCTCGGTGGATTGGCCATGCTAAATTGCCCATAGTGTTCAGGGGCGTGGGTCTGGGTGGGATGCTCCAAGGTTTGGTGTGCACTTGTTGGGCCAAAGGGCCTGTTTCCACACTGTAGGGAATCGAAACAATCCTGTTCCCACATCTCCATGTTATAACCCTGCTGATCACTGCCCACAGAGATGTTTGACGACAAAAGGATAACAATAATATTCAAACCCAGTGCTGGAGATGTATTTTAAATACACTGAGGCCACTGTCGATCTCCAAATCAACTTTTATTTACAAATGAACTGTCTTCAACTTTAGCACTGCCTCATTCAGAGATAGTTGCCAGGGTGTCAGCATCTCTGACCCTCACTTCTTATCTGTCAGCCAGGGCTCCCTGATTTGGGCTGTTAATATGGAACAATCAGGCAACTCATATTCTGTGAGGTTCAACTGGCCGACCTGGTCACAAACCAGTGCGGTGTGTTCATCGAAAATCAAACGTACTAGAAAGATACCATTCCATACCAGTGTAAAGGAAGGCATGAGGCTAAACTGGGGAGGGAAGGGAACTGCTTATTGGGGGTGGCCCAGAGAGTGGAAGAAAATTGAATGGGAAGAAGACCATTTGAGACTGAGGGAGAGAGATGTAATTGCCTGAATGAGGCATTCCAATTGCGAAATGGATTTTTGTGTGTACACCATGTTCAGTTTCCCCAATCTTAATCTGTACTCCTCTTTCAATCATTAGTATCTGAAATTTCTGTATCATTTCCAAATGCTCTGTCTCTGATGTTATGCTGTTGGAATTGGTTGAACTGCAGAGATATCATTTATTTGCACAAATGTGTTCAGTGAAATGAGTTGCATGCTATATATGTATTATTCTTCCTGATTCTATTGTACGCATACAAATTAAAGTTAGTTCCACTTTTGAACAACAAACTGCTTTTAGATGTCTGATGTATCTCATTTGCCTGCCACTTACTCTTGTTGATGAGTTGTGTTTCAGTTTTGTGAAGAAATATGAATGAGCTGGAGCACTAATTGCAATGCCCAATGTGGTGATCTTCCAACATTGCAGCTGGAAGGTGGGGCAGGGAGGGGGATGGGTTTCACAAGAACTATTACAGAGGGAAATGGAGAGACAGGTGATGTATGTGGCAGCACCGAGACAGTGAGGAGAATGAAATGCAGCCTGAAGGGGAATCTGGCTGTAGTCGCAAAGGCACGGGCTGAATGGAAGAGGACAGAAAGGATTCACTCTGAGGAAGAGAAGATCAGACTAGACTGACTCTGAAACAGGCAGTAATCATTGGCAAGTCACTGATAGGAGGGTGAATCAATCGGGTTCACTTTAACACTGTTTACAGTTACCGTATAGTTCCTGGGAGATGTGCAGATCAGGCCAGGCTCAGAGAGAAACGCTTCCCGGAGTAATTAACATGGAGACCCCACTGGGAAAGAGTGAGGGGTTGGCCGTCCTGCTTCCACTGCTGCTGGTGATGTCCAGGCCAGTCATTCTGGCCAGAGACTTCAGCTGCATCATCGGCACGAATGAACAATATGGAGGGTATGACAGTGAACTGGACTCGACGTCCAGATTTCTGATGGAAACAGTTAAAGTTGCCAAGCTGCATAACATCTTCAGCACCCCTGCAGACTGAGCATAGAGTAGAAACGCCTGGTCATAGCCAGATGGGTCTATACACCCATTGGATAGATTTCCTGTTTGCGCCCACACGTCCTCGATCGTATCCATTGAAGTCAAGCCGGTGTTCTTCTCTGACTACTGCCTCCTGCTGGCTGACTGTCACCTACAGGATGACCAGCGGGCTGGCAAGGGAACATGGAAGCTGAATGTGAAACTGTTGACCCCAGAAAAATCATTAAGAAGCTCAAAAGAGAGCACACAGGTTGGAGAACAATGAAGACCCTTTTTGCACTTGGTGGGAGGCAGTCAAAGGGAACTCCAAGAAGCTCTTTGTCCTGAAAAGTGTTCAGAAGGTGAGAGAGAGTTGGGCAAAACTGTTCAAACTCCAGAAACCCGTGCAAAACCTACTCTTCCGACAGACAATCGGGTCAATGTCACGGAGGAGCCCCAGGAGGTGTCGAGGCAGCAAGCCCCACTCTCTGCCTTGGAGGCCCCCAAGACAATCTTGCGGTTCAGGTCTGCACTGTGGAGCAAGAGAGAATAACAGTCAGAGACAGATAGCACTGAAACAGACCGTTTGGTCCAACGTGTTCATGCTGACTCGATATCCTAAATAAATGTAGTCCCATTTGCCAGCATTTGGCCCATATCCCTCTAAACTCTTCCTATTGATTTTCCCTTCCAGATGGCTTTTAAATGTTGAAATTGTACCAGCTTCCAGTCCTCTCTCTAGCAGCTCATTTCATACATACACCACCCTCTGCATGAAAATAATGTACCTTCAATCCCTGTCAGATCTTTCCCCTGTTACTTTAAACCTATGCCCTCCAGTTATGGACTCTCCCACCCCAGGGAACAGACAATGTCTATAAACCCTATCCATGCCTCTCATGCTGTTACTAATCTCTATCAGGTCATCCCTCAGCCTTTGATGCTCCAGGGAAAATAGACCCAGTCTATTCAGCCTCGTCCTTTAGCTTTAACCCTCCAACCCAGTCACCATCCTTGTAAATCTTTTCTGAACCCTTTCCGGTTTCACAACATCCTTCCTACAGCAGGGAGACTGGAATTAGATACAGTATTCCAATGGAGGCCAAATCAGTGTCCTTTAAAGCTGCATGTGACCTAATGAGATGTGTTCACATTCCGTCTTCTTGAAGATGCCAAAGGAGAGCTCTGTGCTCAGCAGCCTGAAGGATGAACATAGCTCGATAAGTTTGTCTCAATCTGACATCCTGAAGCTCAGCAAATCCTTTCAAGCCAGTCCGTATGACACTCTGACCACAGCCAGCGCAATGACACCCAGACATTCCTGTCCTCGATCCTGGGGGTCTTAGACAACACCAAGCAGGAGAGCCTGGACTGACCATGATCTCTGGATGAGCTGGTGAAGGCCTTCGAGTCCTTAGAAAAGAATAAAACTTTGGGAAGTGATGCCTTTCCAGCCGAGTTGTATTTAGCTCTTGGGGAGTTGATTGGCCAGGGCCTGCTGGAGCTGTACGACAGTATGCTTCTGTCAGGTACTATGAGCGAATCCATGAGGAATGGTATCATCACCCTGACCTGCAAGTGGAAGGGATTGAGGGAGGAAGTTAGAAATCAGCGACCAATATAATTGGCGAATGTAGCCTACAAAATCCTGTCTCAGTCATGTGTAACTGGGTCAGGTCTGCTCTGCGATTGGTGATTGACCCTGACCAAACCTGTGCTGCAGCGGACAGGACGATCTCTGAGAGCCTCGCGCTCCTAGGGATACGATCACCGGCAGGCAGAACAGAGGGGTGGATACCTGCCTCATCAGCCTGGACCAAGAGAAGGCCTTTGGCAGGATATTGCAGACCAACATGGGCTTTGGGGAGAGAATCTGCAATTGGGCCCGACAGATCTACACCGACATCATTAGCGCAGTCTCAATCTGCGTATGGGAATCACAGAGCTTACCCATCAGATTCAGGGTCTGGCAGGGCTGCCCACTCTCTCGTGCCTTTTTGTGTGCTCTATCGAGCCCTTTGCTGAGTCCGTCAGTGAAGATGTGAGCCTGAGAAGTGTGATTATTCCAGGTAGAGCGGACCTGCAGGTCAAAGCGTCCCTGTAAGATAACGATGTCACCAATCTCTGCTCAGCCCCAGTGTCAGTGCGCGGGTTCATGAGCATCTGTGACCCTTTCAAACTGGCCTCGGGAGCCACGGTAAATCGAGACAAGAGTGAGGCCATGTTCTTTGGGATCTGGCCTGAATGATCCTTCATTCCCTTCACCGTCAGGGCAGATTACCCAAAAGTGCTGGGCACACTGTTCAGAGAGCCTGGGGCGTGCAGAAAGCCTTGGGAGGTGCACATTGTGGGTAAAATCCTGGTCATCAGGTGTGAGGCACTCTCTCTGTTGTTGTGCATGGCACAGTTCTGGCCCATCACCCACACTGCACTGTTTCCCTCATCCGAGCCATCTTCCATTCCTACTGGAAGCCTAAGATAGACCGTGTCTGCAACAACTCCATGTACTAAGCTCTGGCTAAGTGGGGGAAGAACGGACCCAATGTCACCCTCATCCTGATGTCCACCTTGTTGTGCATTAAGCTGTGTGTAGACTCTCAGTACGCAAAGACCAAGTGTCACTAGGTACTGAGGTACGACCTGATCCCAGTGTTGCGAACGAAGGGACTGGCCTCTCTGCCACGGAAAGCTCCAAGTAGTTGGACCGTTCTATAACATATGTCCTTTGTTGTGAAATTTGCAAAGAAACAAACGTCTGACCGCCAGTCCATCAGGTAGTGGTCAGCACGCAGCGTGCTCGAGACCCTGTGGGAAAAGGAGAGGCTGGATCCTGTCGTGTAGTTCCCAGAGCAGACTGACAAAGTCATTTGGTACAATGTGTCATCATCAGAACTTTCCAACAAACAACAAAACATAGATTGGCGGGTGGTGAGAATCCTGTCAGATTGTTTATGTGCACCTTGTTGGCCTGTGCCACAGTACACTGCCCTGGAAGTGGCTGTGGGTGAAACCCGAAACATCAGCTTTCCTGCTGCTCTGATGCTGCCTGTCGTGCTGTGTTCATCCAGCCCACACCTAGTTATCGCAGACTCCAGCATGAGCAGTTCCTTCTCTCTCTCGGCTCAGTGTGAGACCTTTTACAGTTACCGTATAGCTGCAGGGAGTGTGTGGATGAGGCCAGGCTCAATGTTTACCTTCAGCATATAGTTATTGGGATGTGCACGGATGAGGACAGACTTGCTGTGAGACTGTTCACAGTCACCGTATAGTAAGTCGGAAGCATGGAGATGAGGCCAGGCCCACTGTGATACTGTTGACAATCACTGTTTAGTTTCTGGGAGGAGTGTAAATAAGGCCATGCTCGGTGTGAGACTGTTTTGTGTCCCTGTATAATTACTGGAGGTGTGTCAATGAGGTGAGGGCAATTGTCAGACCGTTTACAGTCAAGCAGGATTTCCTGTGAGTTATGCGAATGAGGCCAGGGCCACTGTGAGACCATTTACAGTCACCGCATCATGACGCGGAAGCGTGTAGATGCTGCCAGGCTCCCTGTCAGTAACCAGGTGGTGTGTCCACGAGGCATAACTGGGATGCACTAAAAGCTTGGGGCATAACTGGGACGATGGGGCTGCTGCTGCCGAGGCAGAGTCGGGAAGGACCACTGTCTGAGGTTTTCCTGCTGAAGATAAATGAGGGTCCATTCAGTTATCGGACCCTCCCCGTGTCTCACATGTATGTAAATATTTTTGTTGTATGTCTAAGAGAGGTCTTTGGTTCATTGGGTGGAGCCAAAGTCCAATGCTTTATTTGTTTATTTGATATGCAGCTGGACAGAACGCAACTGCAGTTGTGACATTGTACATATACAAAGAGATTTCTTGTGAAAAAGGTGTATTTTTCAAATCAGAAATGTGACTGGGAGGAGTGTGGATGAGCCCAGGCTCACTGTGGGTCTGGTTACGGTCACCACATTGTCACTAAGATGTGTGCATATGAGGCATGGCTGGCTGTGAGACTGTGAAAAATCACTAATTAATAAGAGTTTGTTTCTTCAATTATTTGTTGGATGTGTGTGTCACTGACTGGTCCAGCATTTATTGCCCATCCGTAATTGCCCTGGAGATGTTGGTGGTGAGCTGCCTTCTCGAACCGCTGCAGTTCGCCTGCTGTGGGTTGCCCCCACAGTGCCATGAGGGAGGGAATTCCCATCTTTTGAACAGTCGCAGTGAAGGATTCCGGATATATTTCTAAATCAGAATCACGAGTGGCTTGGAGTGGGATAGAAGGAGGTGTTCCCGTGTACTTTATGCCCTTGTCCTTCGAGATGGAAGCTGTCATGGGTTTGGAAGGTCCTGCATGAGGAGCTTTGGCGAATTTCTGCCGTGCATCTTGTGGATCGTACACAGTGCTGCTGAGGCCGCTCATCATTGGTGGTGGAGGGAGTGGATGATTGTCGATATCGTGTCAGTCAACTGGGCTGCTTTGTCCTGGATGGAGTCAAGCTTCTTGCATGTTGTTACAGCTGCGGCCATCCTGGTAAATGGGGAGCGTTCCATCACTGTCCTGAATTATGCCTTGTAGACAGTGGACACGTTCTGGGGAATCAGGAGGTGGGTTAGTCGCCGCAGCATTCCTCACCTCTGACCTGCTCTTGTAGTCACTGTGTTTTTGTGGTGAGTCTGGTTCAGTTTTTGTTCAAAGCTCACCCCCACGACGGTGACAGTGTGGGATGCAGTGAATGTAACAAATTGTTTGTCGGTGGGGGGGGGGGGGGGCGGGCGGGGGGGGTTGTCTCTTGTTGGTGACGGTCATTGCCTGGTATTTCTGTGGTGTGAATGTAACTTCCACTTGTCTGACCAAGCCTGGGTATTGCCCAGATCTAGTTGCATTTGGACAAGGACTGCTTTAGGATCTGAGGAATCATGAATGATGCTGAACATTGTGCAATCATCAGGAACATCCCAACTTCTGGCCTTATGATAAACGCAAGTTCATTGATGAAGCAGCTGAAGATGGTTATATCTCGGACACTGCCCCGAGAAACTCCTGCAGGGATCCCCTGGAGCTAAGATATCTGACCTCCAATAAGATCATTCATTTTCCTGCGTGCCAGGTATGACTCCAGCAAGTGGAGAATTTGTCCCCTTATACCCATTGAGTCCAGTTTTGCTCGGGCTTCTTGACGCCACACTTGGTCAAATGTAGTCTTGTTGTAAAGGGCTGGAGCTCTCACTTCCCCTCTGGAATGCAGCTGTGTTGTCCATGTTTGAACCAAGGCTGTAATGAGGTCAGGAGCTGAGCTGCCCTGACAACCCAAACTGGCCGTCGCTGAGCAGGTGCTGCTTGATAACAATGTTACTGACACCTTCTATCACTTTCCTGATGATTGAGTACAGCCTGATGGGGCAGTATATGGCCAGGCTGGATTTGTCCTATGTTTGCAATCCAGCACATACGTGGGCAATTTTCCACTGTGTCGGGTAGATACCAGTGTTGAAACTGCACTGCAACAGCTTGGCACGGGGAGCGGCACGTTCTGGAGCTCAAGTCTTCAGTATTATTGCCAGAATATTGTCAGGGCCTGTGAGCTTTGCAGTATCCAGTGTCTCCAAGTGTTTCCTGACATCACGTGGGGTGAAGTGAATTTACTGAAGACCGGTATCTGTGATGCTGGCGGAGCCCGAGATGAATCATCCACTTGGTCCTTCTGGCTGAAGATTGCTCTGAATACTTCAGCCTTATCTTTTGCACTGATGTGCTGGGCTCTTCCATCATTGAGGATGGGGATATGTGTGGAGTCTTCACGTCCAATCAGTTGTTTAATTGTGCACCACAGTAAATGACGAGATGTGGCAGGACTGCAGAGCTCAGATTTGATCCAGTGATGGTGGGATCACTTTGCTGTATCTATCACTTGCTGGCTATGCTGTTTGGCGGCTTCACCAGGTTTCTTTATTTATTCATTCACAGGACAAGGGCATCATAGAATAGAATCAGAGAATCCCTACAGTGTTTTGGTATTTCCGGGAGGGGTGGTGTGTCGGTATTTCCAGGGGGTCTCAGGGAGTATGTCAAGATTTCCAGTGGGTCGCAGGGAGTTTGTCTGTACAGGGGTGTGGGGCTGTGTGCCAGTATTTGGAGGAGCTCCTGGGGAATGTGTCAGTGTTTGGAGGGGACCCTGGGAAATGTGTCATTATATACAGGGAGTCCCAGGGAGTTTCTCAGTACTGAAAGCGGGGACAGGGAATGTGTCAATATTTGCAGCTGGTCCCGGGGAATATATCAGTATTTACAAAGGGTCCTGGGGAGTGTGGCAGTATTTTCAGGGGTTCTCTGGGACTTTGCCAGTATTTAAAGGGTGTCTAGGGAATATGTCAGTATTTAGAGGGCTTCCCGAGGAGTGTGACAGAATTTACAGGGGTCCCGGTGATTGCATCAGTATTTGCAGGGTGTCCCAGGGAGAGTTTCGGTATCCGGGGGTGGAATGTGTCAGTGTTTACGGGAGTTCCGGCGTGTGTATCGGTATTTACAGGGGGAATGGGGAATGTGTAATTATTTCCAGGGGGTCCTGGGAGTTTCTCAGTGTTTACGGGGGTTCCGTGGAATGTGTCAGTGTTTAGGTGAAGTCCCAGGGAATGTGTTCGTGTTTAGAGGGGTCCTTGGGAAATGTGTCCGTATTTACATGCAGCCCCAGGGAGTTTCTCAGTATTTACAGCGGATTCCAGGGAATGTGACAGTAGTTACAGTGTGTCGTGAGGTGTGTGTCGGTATTTACGGGATATCCCAGTATTTGTGGTTAGTTGTGTAGAGTGTGTCTAGACGTACAAGGGTCCGGGGATGTGTGTCAGTGTACAGAGGAGGCCGAGGGAATTTTTCAGTACATAAAGCGGGCCCTGGGAAATGTGTCAGCGTTTACAGAGGGTCCCTGGGAGTATGGTGGCATTTTCAGGGATTCTCAGGTACTATGTCAGTATTTACAGGGAGTCCTGCGGAGCGTGTCAGAATTTCTAGGGGCTCGGTGCATACTGACACACACCCCTGGAATCCCTGTAAACACTGGCACACTCCCTGGGACCACCTTGAAATACTGTAGCTCTCCCTAACACCCGCTGAAAAAACAAAGCTCACGGGCCCCCCTGTAACTACTGACGCTCTCCCCAAGTCTCCCTGTCAATCCTGACACAATCCCTGAGACGCCCTGTAAATACTGACTCTCCATGGGACCGCCTGCAACTACTGACACACTCCCGGGAGCACCTGTAAATAATTACAAATTCCCCGGAACACCCTGTAAATACTGACACTCTCACCAAGAGCCCCTGTCAATACTGACACAGTCCCTGAACCCCTGTAGGTCGCGGGAATTTTTCAATATTTAAAGGGGGCCCCGGGAAATGCGTCAGTCTTTGCAGAGGGTCCCAGGGACTGTCAGTATTTTCAGGATTTGCTGGGACTGTGTCAATATTTACAGGGGGTCCCACGGAGTGTGTCAGTTTTACAGGTGATTTCAGGGGCTTTGTCAGTATTTCCAGGGGGTCACACAGATGTGTCAATATTTACAGTGTGTCCCCGGGGACTCTGTTGGTATTGACAGGGGATTACCAGGTCGTGTGTCAATATTTACAGGGTGTCACAGGTTGTGTGTGTGTGTCAACATTTACAGGGTGTCCCTGTGTGTGTGTGTGGGTATTTACAAAGAGTCCCTGGGGAGTGTGTCAGTGTTCATTGTGAGTCCAGGAGAGACTGTCAGTATTTATAGGATGTCCAAGGAGACTGTCAGTCTTTACAGGGGGTCGTCAGGAGTTTGTCAGAGGGTGAACGCTGAGGCAGTGCCTCATTATGCAGGTGTCAGAATTCAGATAGTGTCCCTTGATGAGAGGGTCAGTACTGAGGTATTGCAGCTCTGTGAGCAGGTCAGTTCTTAACCAGTGTCTCATTGTCAAGTGGTCAGTGCTGAGGCAGTGACTCCATGCTGGATGGTCAGTCTTGAGGAAGTGCCTCATTGTTAGAGGAACATTACGGAGGGTAAGTCTCAAGGTAATGGTGACAGAGCTGAGACAGAGCCACATGATCAGAGATTCAGGGCTAAGGGATTGACTCAATCACAGCATTGTCTTGAGGCAGTCCCTCTTTGTGAGAGGTTTCGTTCTGATGGAGCGCATTTGTCAGAGGCGGTCCACACTGATCCAGTGCCTCATTGTAGTGGGGTCAGACTGAGAGGCTGCTAAACAATTATCAGGTCAGTTGTGACATATTACACTTCTATCCTGGGGTCAGTCCTGACAGAGTGCCTCATTGCCAGAGTATCAGTACTGAGGTATTGAAGCGCTGTCTGAGCATCAGGGGTTAGGGAGTGCCTCATTGTCACAGGGTCAGAAATGTGGGAGTGCGTTATTGTCAAAGGGTCAATGCTGAGGGAGTGCTCCATTTAAGGGGGACAGAATTAAGGAAGTTGCTCACATTTCAAGGCCCAGTACTGAAATAGTTTTGCACTGGGATGTCAGTGTGGAGGGAGGGCCTCAGAAGCATTGGGTCAGTATGACGGGTTCCCTTATTGTCAGGGGGGCAGTTCTGAGGAACTGACTCATTGTCAGAGGTTCAGTACTGAGGTATTGAATCACTGTCAGCGTATCAGAACTGTGGGACTGTTTTATTGTCACAGCGTCAAAACTGACGCAGTGCCTCATGAAAAATGGGTTAGAATTGCGAGAGACCCACACATTACACAATCAGTAATGATGTACTGCAGCATTGTGAGATGGTCAGAATGAGAGAGGGCCTCATTGTCGCAGGGTCTGTGCTGAGCGATTTCATCATTTTCAGACACTCCGTACCGAGGCAGAGCCTCATTGTGATCGGGTCAGAATTGAGGGAGTGCCACTTGATTACAGGGGCAATACCTGAGGTATTGCAGTTCTGTCAGGTGGTCAAATCTGATGGAGCTCCTCATTGTCAGGGGATCAGCATTGAGGTATTGAAACACTGTCAGAGCATAAGGGCTGAGGTGTTACAGGTCTATGAGAAGTCAGTACTACGGGAGTGCCTCATTATCAGAGGTCCAGTACTGAGGGAGTGCACAATCGTCAGACTGTCAGTCCTGAGGGAATGCCTGATTGTTCAAAGGGTCAGTACACAAGGAATGTCTCAATGTAATGTATGATTAGAGAGGCAGTGCTGAAGGAGTGCCTCATTCTCAGTGTCAGTTCTGAGGCAGGGTCACATTGCTGGAGATAATGGGAACTGCAGATGCTGGAGAATTCCAAGATAATAAAATGTGAGGCTGGATGAACACAGCAGGCCAAGCAGCATCTCAGGAGCACAAAAGCTGACGTTTCGGGCCTAGACCCTTCATCAGAGAGGGGGATGGGGAGAGGGAACTGGAATAAATAGGGAGAGAGGGGGAGGCGGACCGAAGATGGAGAGTAAAGAAGATAGGTGGAGAGAGTGTAGGTGGGGAGGTAGGGAGGGGATAGGTCAGTCCAGGGAAGACGGACAGGTCAAGGAGGTGGGATGAGGTTAATAGGTAGCTGGGGGTGCGGCTTGGGGTGGAAGGAAGGGATGGGTGAGAGGAAGAACCGGTTAGGGAGGCAGAGACAGGTTGGACTGGTTTTGGGATGCAGTTGGTGGGGGGGAGAAGAGCTGGGCTGGTTGTGTGGTGCAATGTGGGGAGGGGACGAACTGGACTGGTTTAGGGATGCAGTAGGGGAAGGGGAGATTTTGAAACTGGTGAAGTCCACATTGATACCATATGGCTGCAGGGTTCCCAGGCGGAATATGAGTTGCTGTTCCTGCAACCTTCGGGTGGCATCATTGTGGCAGTGCAGGAGGCCCATGATGGACATGTCATCTAGAGAATGGGAGGGGGAGTGGAAATGGTTTGCGACTGGGAGGTGCAGTTGTTTGTTGCGAACTGAGCGGTGGTGTTCTGCAAAGCGGTCCCCAAGCCACCGCTTGGGTTCCCCAATGTAGAGGAAGCCGCACCGGGTACAGTGGATGCAGTATACCACATTGGCAGATGTGCATCACATTGCTGGAGGGTTGTTCTGACTTGGTGCATTAGTAACAGAGGGTCAATACTGAGGCAGTATCTCATTTTAGGGGCTTAGAATTCATGGGTGCTGCATAATTTGGAGGTTTGCCCCGAGGTATTGCAGCTCAGGTGCGGTCATTAGTGAGGGGGGAGTGCAACATTGTCAGGGATCAATTCTGAGGTGTCAGAAAAAGTCCTCCCAGAAACTTCAGCAGGACTTGACAAAATCTGTACAAGTGAAGCAATGCCTGGCCCGTTAAATAAGAGCAGGTTTGTTGGAGCCTATATAAACGATAGACCTCAGTGTAATGGAGGAAGCAGTGAGGGAGTCCTGTACTGATAATACAAGATAATAATTCATACATAATTGCAGCATTGTCAGAGGATCAGTACAGCCAGAGTGCATTATTATGAGAGACTGAACACAGAGGAGGAGCTTCATTGGAACGGGTTCAGAATTAATGGTGAGCAACCCATTCAGAAGGTCAGTACGGAAGTACTGCATTTCTATTGGAGGCTCAATACTGAGGAATTACCTCTGTCAGAAGTTCGTACTTTGTCAGTCGTGAGGAATTGTGGCATTGTCACTGTGTTGGTCTGAGAAAGTGCCTCTTTATCAGAGGGTCAGAATTGATGGGAGTGCGACATGATTAGATGCTCAGGACTAACAGATTGCAGGACTGTCGGCGGGTCAGATCTGTGGGAGTGATCATTGTGAGATGGTCGCTGATGTCCAACCCTAAAACATAGAGCGCCCTGTAAATAACTCCTTAAAAAACAGGCCCCTTCAACTAAACCCGAAAACAGAGCCCCCGTATCTGAGTCCGAACACACAGAGCCCACTAAATAACCCCTAAAACACTAAGCTCACAGTGAATAAACCCCAAACACAGATGGCCCTGTAAATGAACACGAAAGAAGAGAGCCTCCTAAAACAAACAGCACCCGTGAAATAAAGCCTAAAACACAGGAACCCCAGTGTATAAACCCTGACATTCAGAGCCCCCTGTAGATAAACACTAAAAAAAAGTAAAAACTAAAAGGAACTGTGGACACAGTAAATTCAGGAACAAAAACAAAATTGCTGGAAAAGCTCAGACCTCACGCTCGCCCAATCCGGCACTCACCAGAGCCTCAGGCCCAAACTAAACCAAGCTTCAGCCGCACTCCTCGCCCTCACACACGGAGCCGCCTGCACAGAGGCCCTCAAACACCTTTCTATAATCCGTAAAAAGCGGGCTTCACTGTAAATAACCCCGAAAACACAGAGTCCTGTTTAAACGAACTTCTACAACATCAACTTCATCCCCTGTAATTATACGCTCAAATACAGAGACCCCTTTAAACGAACACGAACACATATCCCCCAGGAAGTAAAAGGTGAAATACCGGGCTCCTTCGAAACAAAGCCGAAGGCACAGAGCACCTGTCAATACACCCCAACATCGAGCCGACCTGGATATTATCCGTAAAACAGGGCCCCTTACAAATAAACCCTAAAAGACAGAGCTGGCTGTAAGTAAAGAGGCCCTTGTAAATAAATACCAAAAACACACAGTAAAAACCGGAAGAACTGCGGATGCTTCAAATCAGGGAAAATATACAAAGTTGCTGGAAAAGGTCAGCAAGTCTGACAGCATCTGTGAGGGAAAAGAAAGAGTTAACGTTTTGGGTCAGGTGATCCTTCCTCTGAACCTCTGGCTGGCGCGTCTTCAGTAATGCAGGGTCAATTGCTTTAAAATATCCTTTTTCTGTGAGGCTCTATAACATTATAATAGAAAAACATCAGAACTAAGCAGGAGTAGACCACCCGGCCCCTCGAGACTGCCCCTCTGTTCAATAAGATCCTGGCTGATCTTTTTGAGACTCAGCTCCACTCATCCACTCGCTCACCATAAACCTAAATTCCTTTCATGTTCATAACGTGATCTGATCTTGCCTTAAACACATTCAGCGAGGTAGTTTCAACTGCTTCACTGGGCAGGGTATTCCACAGATTGACAACCCTTTGGGTGAAGAAGTTCCTCCTGTCCTCAGTCTGACATCTGCTTCCTTTTATTTTGAGCTATACCCGCCTCGTCCTCGTTTCACCTGCCAGTGGAAACAACCTCCCTGTCTCCACCTTATCTATTCCCTTCATAATCTTGTATGGTTCTATCAGCTCTCCCCTCATTCTTCTGAATTCCAATGAGTATAATCCCAGCCAACTCAGTCTCTCCTCATATTCCAACCCTCTCAACTCGAGAATCAACCAAGTCAGTCTCCTCTGTGCCCCCTCCAGTGAGAGTATATCCCTTCTCAAGTCAGGAGACCACAACTGCACACAGTAGTCCAGGTGGAGCTTCATCAGGACCCTAAACAGCTGCAGCATAGCCTCCCTGTTTTTAAACTCCATCCTTCTCGCAATGACAGACAAAATTCCATTTGCCTTTATAATTACCTGCTACAATATTACTTTTAGCGATTCCTGCACAACGACACCCAAGTCACTTTGCACAGTAACATGCTGCAATTTTTTTACCATTTGAACCATAGCCTACTTTGTTGTTATTCCTATCAAAATGGATGACCTCACATTTATTGACATTGAACTCCATCTGCCAGACCATTGCCCACTCACTTAGACTGTATAACCATCTGCAGGCCTTCAGTTCTTCTGCACACTTTGCTCTACCGCTCATCTTAGTGTCATCTGCCAATGTTGACACACCACACTTCATCCCCGACTATAAATCATCTGTATCAATTGTAAACAATTGCAGTCCCAACACTGATCCCTGAGACACACTACTAGCCACTGACCGCCAACCAGATAAACACCCATTTACCCCTACTCTTTGTTTTCTGCTAGTCAATCAATCCTCTGTCCATGCCAATACATTACCTGTCATGTCATGCAACTTTATCTCATGTCGCAGCCTTGGCATCTAGTCAAATGCCTTCTTGAAATCCAGATACATGATATCCACAGGTTCTCCATTGTCCACCATGCAAGTATGTCCTCAAAGAATTCCACCAAATTAATTAAACATGACCTCCCCTTCATGAACCCATGCTGGCTGTTCCCAATGAGACAATTTATATCCAGTTGTCTTGCTGTTATCTTCCTTAATGATGGATTCACGCATTCTCCCAACAACCGAAATTAAGCTAACTGGCCTATAGTTTTGTGCTTTTTGGAAAACAGCCAATGTGACACCACTGTTTAAAAAGGAAGTTTACAATCTGCGGGAACCAGCCCAGATTCCAGTGAATTTTGGTAAATAATTACTGGTGCAAGCCTCTTTACTATACTGTTGTACTAAAGGTCCTCTTTACCAATGTACCCACAAGCACTACATATTAGCGCTCTCATGCTCTCATTCATCCATGACTTTACTGACCTCTGACTGGCGTACCTTGTTTACTATTACCGCATTTCATTCATAAAATTGCCATCTTGTCATACCTTTCACTATGAAAGGGAGACTGAATTAAAATGCTCCTTCCACCCCATTTACAGTCCTTTCACAGTTTTAATCCTCACGGCTTTATTTTGCTGACAGCTGCAAAACGTGTGCCTACATCAGTGTCTATCCCTGAGTACATGTTAATTTTCTAACCTATTCAGAACAATACCATCGTGTCATCGTTTGAAGAAGCATAATATTAATCAGCCCTCAGCAACAGTCTCCCAGGGCTTGAAGAGCTTGCAGGATATCAAACAAGTTTTCTGCATTAGCAGAGATAGTAGGAACAGCAGATGCTGGAGAATCTGAGATAACAAGGTGTAGAGGTGGATGAACACAGCAGGTCAAGCATCAGAGGAGCAGGAAGATTGATGTTTCAGGCCTAGATGCTTCTTCAGAAATTGGGAAGGGGAAGGAGGTTCTGAGATAACGAGGGAGAGAGGGGGAGACGGATAGAAGATGCATAGAGGAGAAGGTAGGTGGAGAGGAGACAGACAGGTCAAAGAGGTGGGGATGGAGCCAGTAAAGGTGAGTGTAGATGGGGATGTAGGAAGGAGCTGGGTCAGTCCAGGGAGGATGGACAGGTCAAGGGAGCGGGATGAGGTTAGTCGGTAGGGGACGGAGGTTGGGGCTTGAGGTAGGAGGAAGGACAAGGGTAGGGAGGCAAGGGCGAGCTGGGCTGGTTTTGGGATGCGGTGGGGGAGGAGAGATTTTGAAGCTTATGAAGCCCACATTGACACCATTGGGCCGCAGGGTTCCCAAGCGGAATATGAGATGCTGTTCCTGCAACCTTCGGGTGACATCGTTGTGGCACTGCAGGAGGCTCAAGATGGACATGTCATCTGAGGAATGGGAGGGGGTGTTGAAACAGTTCGCGACTGGGAGGCGCAGTTGTTCAGTGCGAACTAAGTGTAGGTATTCTGCAAAGCGGTCCCCAAGCCTCCACTTGGTTTCCCCAATGTCGAGGACGCCACAACGCGAGCAGTGGATGCAGGAGACCACATTGGCAGATGTGCAAATGAACATCTGCTTGAGGTGGAAAGTGTTCTTAGGGCCTGGGATGGGGAGTGAGGGGAGTGGTGTAGGGGCAGGTGTAGCACTTCTTGCAGTTGCAGGGAAAAACGTGCCAGGTGTATTGGGGCTGGAGGGGAGTGCGGAGCAGACAAGGCAGTCACAGAGACAGTGGTCCATCCAGAAAGCAGATAAGGGTGGGGAGGGAGAAATGTCTTTGGTGGAGTTGGATTGCAGATGATGGTTGGAGGATGATACGTTAGATCCAGAGGTTGGTGGCGTGATCCGTGAGGATGAGGGGGATTGTGTTTTGGTTGTTATTGCGGAGAGGGGGCACGAATTACGGGAAATGTGGGAGACGCGGTCAAGGGCGTTCTCGACCACTGTGGGGGTCGGGGGGAGGATTTGCGGTCCTTGAAATATTAGGAAACCTGAGATGTATTGGAGTGGAATGCCCTCATCCTGGGAGCAGGTGTGGCGGAGGTGAAGGAATTGAGAACAGGGGGTGTTATTTTTGCAGGAAGGTGGGTGGGAGGAGATGTATTCTAGGTAGCTGTGGGAGTCGGTGAAATAGATATCAGTTTCGAGGTGGTTGCCGGAGATGGAAACAGAGAGGTCCAGGAAGGTGAGACAGGTATTAGAAATAGTCCAGGTGAACAGGTATTAGAAATCGTCCATGTGAACTTATGGTTGGAGTGGAAGGTGTTGGTGAAGTGGATGAACTGTTCAAGCTCCTGGTGGGAGCACGAGGCGGCGCCGACACAGTCGTTAATGTTATTGAGGAAGAGGTGGGTTTCGGGCCAGTGTTACTTCGGAAGAGGGACTGTTCCATGCAACCCACAAAAAGGCAGGCATAGCTTGGGCACATGCGATGTTTCTTCTGACTGCAGCCCCCTGGCGGCCCGCCCGTGGTGGTGCTCATCTTTGCTGCGATCTGCCGGCTCGGTCCCCGAAAGGCAGCATCGGTTCCCCATCCCCGCCCTCCCTACAAACCAACCCTTTAAAGGCGGAAGGCACCCACCCTCTGATCATAAAGGTCAGGTTGCGGGGTGGAGGGGGCACGGCGAGAGGGTGCCAGAGGCTGCATTTATTTTGGCGCAACCCTAATCTGGGGGTTATCTAGCACCCCCGCGCCCCCAGAAATAGGGATTATGGGTGCACACCGCTAATTTTGGATTCCTCTTTAGAATAAAAAGTAGAGGGGGAGTGTGAATAGGGTTTTGGGATGGGGGATGGGATAGGGTGTGGGGGTGGGGGTGTAGGTCGAGTTGGGGGAGAGGGGGAAGAAGGTGCCCCTCTCCTTCCATTTAAGGGTGCGTACCCACAATTTGGCCCCTTAGGCTCTTTCCTGTTCTGGTTAGGGTTAGACCGATGGTGAAGGTTAGGGTTTGGGCTGAGGTTTGGGTGAGGGCTGATGCCTGGCACTCCCTCCATACTGACCCTCGAATATCTATGTACACCCTAAAACACAGAGTTTCCGGTAAATATGCCCTAAAACACAGAGTACCGTGGAAATCAGCCCAAAATAGAGAGGGCCCTGAAGATAAGCCCTGTAACGCTGAGTTCACTGTAAATAAACCCTAAAACACAGATCACTGTAAACAAACCCAAAGACACAGAAAACCCTGTAAATAAACCATGAAATACAGAAAACCCTGTGAATAAACTCTAAAAACACAGATCTCACTGTAAATAAACCCTAAACACAGATCTCACTACCGACAAACCCTCAATCAGAGAGCTCCCTGTAAATAAACCCTAACACAAAGCTAGCTGTAAATAAACCCTTAAACACAGTGCCCTCTGTAAACAAGCTCTAAATCAGAGCTCACTGTAAATATTCCCTAAAACACGGAGATCACTGTAAAAAAGAAACTCAGAGCAAAGAGCTGCTCGTAAATTTTCCTAAAACACAGAGTGCCTTGTAAAAAGCCCGAAAACACAGAACCTCCTGGAAATAAAACCTAGAACACAGAACCTTCTGTAAATAAACTATTAAACACAGAAAGAAAGTTGCTGGAAAAGCTCAGCAGGTCTGGCAGCATCTGTGGAGGAGTAAACTGAGTTAACTTTTCGAGCCTGGGTACCCTTCCATTCTGAGGAAGGGTTGCTGGACCTGAAAAGTTAACTCGTTTTTCTCCTCCACAGATGCTGCCAGACCTGCTGAGCTTTTCCAGCAACTTTGTTTTTGTTCCTGATTTACAGCATCCACAGTTCTTTTGGTTCTTATTAAACACGGAACCCACATTAGATAAAACCTAAAGCACAGAGCTCAAGTACATAAAGTCCATAACCATAAACGCACAGCCCCCAGTAAATAAGATTTAGGGCTGAGGCTAGGCTTCATGTTTATGCAAGTGTGAACATTAGGGCTGAGGCTAGGCTTAGGTTTAAAGCTGGTGTTATCTCTGAGGGTAGCGTGGAAGAAAGCAGCTTTGCATTCCCAGAGACAGAGCTGAGGGAGAGCATTTGTGTATGCCATAGGAGGCACGGGAACCATTGTAACCTTAACAGGTCAAATTATATGACAGATTAGTTTACAATTAAAGATCATTGTGACTGTGGTCACAAGGTGAAGAGCTGGATGAACGCAGCAGGAAAAGCAGCACCAGAGGAGCAGGAAAGCTGACGTTTCGGGCCGAGAGCCTTCTTCAGAAATGGGGGAGGGGAAGGGTGTTGTGAAATAAATCGGGAGAGAGGAGAGGCCGATAGAAGACGGATAGAGGAGAAATTAAGTGGGAGGACGGGATAGGTGGGAGGAAGGACAGGTTAGGGAGGCAGGGACCAGCTGGGCTGGTTTTGGAATGCGGTCAGGGGAGGGGAGATTTTGAAGTTTGTCAAGTCCACATTGACACCAGTGGGGTACAGGGTCCCTAACCTGTCATTCCTCCCACCTCAAAACCCAGCTTCATCTCCTACCTACTAACCTCATCCTGCCCCCTTGGCCTGTCCATCCTCCCTGGACTGACCTATCTCCTCCCTAACTCCCACCTACATTCACCTTTACTGGCTCCATCCCTGCCTCTTTGGCTTGTCTGTCTCCTCTCCAACGATCTTCTCCTCTATCCAATTTCTGTCTGCCTCCCCCCTCTCCCTATTTATTTCAGATCCCCCTCCCCCTACCATTTCTGAAGAAGGGTCTCGCCCAAAACGCCAGCCTTCCTGCTCCTTTGCTGCTGCTTGGCCTGCTGTGTTTATCCAGCTCTACACCTTGTTAACCCTGTAAATATGCTCTCAAGCACAGACACCCCTTTAAATAAATCCTAATTCAGGAACTAAAATGTAAAAGAAACCATAAAAGCCAGAGTCCCTGTAAATAAAGTGTCAAACATAGAGCTCCAAGTAAATAAATCCTGAAACACAGTGCCCCCAGCAAATCCTCCCTTCAACTAAGCCTCCTGCAAATAAACTCGCAGAGGCGACTGCAAACAAACCCCAAAACACAGGACATCCAGTTAATAAAGCCTAAAACAGAAGGCCCACTGTAAATCAACATGAAAAACACAGCTCCCACTGCAGCACTGCGAATTAGTCGGATTGAGTTAGTACCTCAGTCAGCAAGTCAGTTCTGAGGCAGGGCCTCTTTGTCAAAGAGTCAGATTTGAGGGAGTACCATTGGATGATGGTTATTGCAGCACTGTGAGAGTACTGGAGTGAGAGAGCACCTCACTGTCAGAGGGTCAGGACTGAGGGGGTACCTCACTGTCAGAGAATCAGTACTGAGGGAGTACCTCACTGTCAGACGGTCAGTACTGAGGGAGTACCTCACTGTCAGAGGGTCAGTACTGAGCGAGAACCTCACTGTCAGAGAATCAGTCCTGAGGGAGTACCTCACTGTCAGAGGGTCAGTACCGAGGCAGTACCTCACTGTCAGAGGGTCACTACTGAGGGAGAACCTCACTGTCAGAGGGTCACTACTGAGGGAGAACCTCACTGTCAGAGGGTCAGTACTGAGGGAGAACCTCACTCTCAGAGGGTCAGTACTGAGGGAGCACTTCATTGTCAGAGGGTCAGTACTGATGGAGGACCTCACTGTCAGAGAATCAGTACTGTTGTCATGTTCGTTTTCGGAGACCCTCACGGATTTGTTGCAATAACAAGACACTGACCTGTTTAGAAAAACACGAATCCTTTTATTACCAAGCAAGTACAAGCTGTGGAGAATCACAGTACTTAACCCGGCACAGAGCGCAGAGTCTCGCAGGTAATTCTCCCCGAGCAGCGGACAGTCGCCGCTCTTCATACTTTACAAAATACATGATACATAAAATAATTACACATTTTACAATGACATGATACATAAAACAATTACTACAACAGACAAAGACAGGATACCAAACAATTATTATATCAAGAACATAAAAGACCAGGATATAGTCCCGAAGATAATAAAATGTGAGGCTGGATGAACACAGCACATCTCAGGATGCTGTTGGACTTGCTGTGTTCGTCCAGCCTCGCATTTTATTATCTTGGATTCTCCAGCATCTGCAGTTCCCATTTTCACAGGATATAGTATCGACTGCTCTTGAAGTGGCTGCTGATGGCATGAGGCGATTTCAAGTAGTTATCCGGACAGATTGTTCTCGCCAGCCAGACACACTGGCAACTTGAAATCACAAATTCAGTGCCCTGGCCCCTTTGTCAGCGACAGAAATTGCATGCTTTAGAAGTTTCACACCTTTACAAATGTTGCCCACCGAACCCTATTTGACACAGTTTAATTCTAATTGTATTCAGTCAGGAAGCTTAAGACAGTGTCTGCATACCGATGTGTGGGAAGACAAAGATTTAAAAAAGTTTTACACTGAATTCCGAGCTGGGCAGGAAGCTTCAGGGCAGTGCCTGCATCCCTGTGCGTAGGCAGATGAAAGACTTTAATTTGTAGAAGTATAGAAATCAATGGGATGTTATACAATAACATCTCATTGTGAGAGTACCTCATGGTCAGAGGGTCAGTACCGTAGACGTGCAGTGTTGTCTGACGGCCAATCGGGTCAGGATTGAGGGCTATGACAGGGACAGCACTGAGGTATTTGAAATCGGGCAATGACTGGTGTGGATCCTTTTTATTTTTTAAAAATTAGACGACACCAGAAAGATTATCAACCCGATGTGATTTGATTGGGCTGACAATCAGTTGATGACAGCAGAAAGGTCAGTGGCCTGATTACCGCGGCCGGGACTTGAGATTTCACTATTGCCGACCTTCTCATTCTTCTCGCTCAATTTCACGGAAGAGCTGTTTTGAGAGAGAGTAGGAACTTTCTGAAAGTGTTCGCGGGCCCTATTCAACATGTATCTAACAGAGACGTGGTAAAGCAGAAACTTGTTTGATGTCCCGCCAGCTATTCAAGTCCTGGGAGACGTTTGTTGAGGGCTGATTAATATTATAATTATTCATAGTTTCGGGTGACACGATGGATGGGAAGATATTGTTCTGAATAGATTAGAAAATTAACACATAGTCAGGGATTGACTCTGATGTGGACACAGGTTTGGACACTGTCAGCAACACGAGTTCAAACTGTGAAAAGGCAGTCATGCGTGGAAGGAACATTTTAATTTATAGTCTCCCTTTATGAGTGAAAAGTATGGCAAGATCGCAATTTTATGAATGAATGAATGAAATGCGGTTGCAGTAAACAGAGGACCCGAGTGAGTGGTCAGTAAAGTTATGAATGAATGAGAGCGCGATAGTGGTCACATGGAGCGCTGTGGGTGCATCGGTCAAGAGGACCTTCAGTGCAACAGTGAAGAGGCTTATGATATAATGTCACACAAAAACCACACAGAAGGATATTTGAAGGCGATTGGCCCTGTATCACTAAAGACACACCAGCCAGCCTCCGGAAGCCTTGTTAAGTGCTAACCGATATGAGTAAACAGGGCAGACCACAGGATATTCAGGGGCAAAGGTTACAAGATTAACAAGTGACCACTTTTCTGAAGAAGGGTCTAGGCCCGAACCGTCAGCCTTCCTGCTGCTGGGCCTGCTGTGTTCATCCGGCTCAACACCTTGTTCTCTCAGACCACGTGAGCGAACGAGTCCGGCGTGTTTGAGTCTGACTGGTAAATATGTGATACACAACCATTTGATGTTACTGACTGCCTGCTGAATTGAAAACTGAAATAACTGCGGATGCTGCAAATCAGGAACAAAAACAAAGTTTCTGGATAAGCCCAGCAGAACTGAGGGAGGTTCTGTGGAAGGGTCACCGAACCGGAACCGGTTAGCTCTGTTTTTCCGCTGCCAAATGCTGCCAGACCTGCTGAGCTTTTGCAGCAACTTTGTGTTTGTTTTCTGATTTGCAACATCCGCAGTTCTTTGGGTTTTTACTCAGTGTTTTCGAGTTTATTTACAGGGCGCTCTTTATTTATCGCGAGCTCTGTCTTTTAGGGTTTATTTGTGAAGGGCCCTGTCTTACAGATAGTTTACAGGTCGGCTCAGTATTCAGGTGCATCAAGAGGTGCGCTGTGTTTTCGGCTTTATTCAGCCCTGTCTTTTCCTGTCTACTTCCTGGGGGATGTGTGTTAGAGTTCATTTTAAAGGGGTCTGAGTATTTGAGTGTACAATTGTAGGGGGCTCTGTGTTTTTCAGTGTCCTGTATGTTTTTGACTTAATTTACAAGGTAGATCTGTGCTTTATGGCTTATTTACAGGGGGCTCTGTGTTGCAGTGCTTCGACACTGGCGGGGTGGTGGGGGGTCTCTGTTTGAGAGTTTATTTACATTGAGGCCTGTGTTTTAGGGTTATTTACAAAGAGCTCTGTGATTTAAGGTTTACATAGAAAGGCTGTATTCTAAGGTTTATTTACAGAAGGCTCTCTGCTTTAGGGTTTATTTACAGTGAGCAGTGTAGTTTAGGATTTATTTCCAGTGAGCTCTGGGTTTTAGCATTTATTTACAGGAGGATCTTCATTTCATGGTTTTGTTTCAGTTGGATCTTTGTTTCAGGGTTTTTTTTAAACAATGAGCTCTGTGTCTTATTTACAGTGCCATCTGCGTTTTTGAGTTTATTTGCAGAGCATTCTGTGTTTTTGAGTTTATTTCCAGGAGGCTCTCTGTTTTAGGGTTTGTTTGCAGGATCCTCTGTGTTTTAAGATTTAATTTACTGTTTATTGGCATGGGTACTCTCTGTTTGAGGCACTGACTGAGTACTGGCCTTCTGACAATGTGGTACTCATTCAGATCTGACCCTCCAGCAATGAGGTACTGTGTCAGAACTGATCCACTGACAGTAAAGCACTGCCCCCTCAGTTCTGACCCTCTGACAGAGCTGCAATCGTTCAGGACTGAACTTCTGATCATGTTGTACTCCATCAACTCTGAACCCAATGCATTGAGGTACTGACTCAGTATTTACTGTGTGCAACTAATATACTCACTCAGAACTAACCCTCTAGCAATGTGAGCCTGCTTCAGAACTAACCGTGTAACAATGAGGCACTGACCTCAGCACGAAATCTCTAATTACGTGGCTCTCTTCAGTTTTGAGGCACTCCTTCCGTACTGACCCACGAACAATGCGGCACACACTCAAGAATGATCCTTCAATGAGGTATCACCTTATAACAGAGCTACTGACATCAAGGCCCTCTCTTTGGACTGTGACTGATAATGAGGCACTGACTTGGTTCTGACCCTCTGACAATGAGGCATTCTGTCAAGTCTTACTGCATTAAAATGAGGCACCCTCTGACTGACCTGAAATTCCTCAGTATAGACCCTCTGACTGATCTGAAACACCACTTCTTAGACCCTCTAAATGACAATCTTTTAATTCTGACACCATTACAGTGAGGG
Organism: Stegostoma tigrinum; assembly: GCF_030684315.1. Lineage (NCBI taxonomy): Eukaryota > Metazoa > Chordata > Chondrichthyes > Orectolobiformes > Stegostomatidae > Stegostoma > Stegostoma tigrinum. The sequence continues at coordinate 16,965 of NW_026728200.1, read as the reverse complement.
TCTGCCTTGGCGCTGACACTCTGTCAAAGAGACGTTGCCTCAGAACTGAGCTGCTGACAATTAGCCAGTGCCTTCGGTACTGATGAGTGAATGAAAAGGCCCGCTCTCAGCACTGACACTGCAGCAATGAGGTATTGCCACAGAACGAACCCACGAAGGGCTCATAATTGAGGGAGTGCCTACTGATTGAAGGGTGCAGATTGAGGTGTTGCAGAACTGTCAGAGGGTCAGAACTGAGGTGTTGCATCATTGTCAGATGGTCCATTCTGAGGCAGTGCCTCGGTGTAGTAGTGTCAGAATTGAGGGTGTGCACATGTTTAACTCATCAGGAATGAGCTTTATGCAGCTCTATCAGAGACTCAGCACTGACTGCCTGCCTCATTCTCATAGGATCAACACTGATTTTTTTGAAGCACTGTTAGATCTTCAGTACTGAGTGGGTCAGAACTGAGGGAGTGCATTGCTGTCAGAGGCAGTGCCTCATTATGCAGGTGTCAGAATTCAAGGCATGCCCCATGAATGGAGGGTCAGTCCTGAGGTCTTGCAGCTCTGTTCAGAACCAGTGGCTCGTTGTCAAGTGGTCAATGCTGAGGCAGCGACTCAATTCTGTATGGTCAGTCTTGAGGAAGTGCCGCATTCTTAGAGGGCCAATACGAAGGGTGAGTCTCAAAGCAATTGTGACAGAACTGAGACAGAGGCACATGCTCAGAGATGAGATTACCTGCAGCGTGGAAACAGGCCCTTCAGCCCAGTAAGTCCACACCGCCCGTTGAAGCATCCCAGCCAGACCCATCCCCCTCTAACCCACACACCCCTGAAAACTACGGGCAATTTAGCATGGCCAATCCACCTAGCCTGCACATCTTTGGACTGTGGGAGGAAACTGGAGCGCCCACATAGGAGGAGGCCCACATAGATAGCGGGAACTGCCGATGCTGGGGAATCTGAGATAACAAAGTGTCGAGCTGGATGAACACAACAAGCCAAGCAGCATCATCCAGCTCGACACCTTTTATCTCAGATTCTTTAGCGTCCATTTTCTGACGAAAGATCTAGACCAAAAACGTCAGCTTTCTGACTCCTCTGATGCTGCTCGGCCTGCTGTGCTCATTCAGCTCGACCCCGTGTTATCATAGAGACAGCACGTTGGGTGTCTTTGCTTCATCATGTTTTGTAAGTGTCATAAGAACTTAGATGGATGGCTTCAACAAACAAATAATTTTAATGTGAATAAATTTACATTTGGACTCTGATAAAATAAAAAGGAACCTAGACTTGTTTGAAAATTAAATCGACTTAATTAATTCAGCCATATAATTGGCATAAAAATATAAGAAATTAATCCTACTCTCAATCTTGGAGATGTTTTTGTTTGGAATTAGGGTGTTGAAGGTGGAGATGTGGTCAATAAGTAGGAGCTTGACGTAAATGCCCTTGTTATCTGGACATTCCAGAGATGTGTGTAAAGCCAAGGAGAGGGCACCTACCCTGGATCTGCTGCATCAGCAGGTGAATTGCAGTGGATCAAGGGAATGTGGGAGGCTGGAGTTGATGTGACCCATGACCAACCTCTCAAAACACTTCATAGTCATAAATATGGATGGAAGAGCCGCTGGGCAGTAGTCATTGAGGCTTCTGGAAAAAATTGCTGGCATTCAGTGCAAGGATCTTAAAGCATGAGCATGAACGTCAGAAAATTGGAGAAGCCTCGAGCAGATGAGCACAGGTCGCTGAGGGTAGGGATGGCGGGTATTACAGAAATCAAAGGGAGTGAGTCAGAGATCATAGTGAGCAAATGATTAGCCTGGTCGGCAGTGGAAAATACATGATTTTACATGGAACATGCAGACATCTTCGAAAAACAGGACATTGAGTTTTCAAAGCTTTGGAAATTAGTGTTATAGTTGATTTAAAGTGAATCAAATGGTTATGGATTTTGATGAATGGATGGTCCCCCTGAGATTG